>NW_020799105.1:3371526-3377965 GCF_003259725.1 Athene cunicularia
CCCCCCCCCATCCCGAGTGCTGCCTGTGCTGCTCTGTTTTAGCTTGTGTTTTGGCTTTGTTTTGTCTGTGTCCCTGTGCTGCTGTGGGGCCTGATCACAGCCTCACGGGCTTTGGGGTGGGGGTGCTGAGCAGAGCTGTGGTTGGATGTGGGGATCACAGCTTGCCTGGACTTCCCTGTGTGCCATCCCTGTATAGTTCTGTGTCCCGTTCAACTGTTCCTGCTGGCTTTTGGGAGGCTGGTTTGGAAGAAGAGAGTGGCAAGCTCCATCCACTCTCCAACACTTAAGAAATGGAGGATGAACTCCAGGAGACCACAGAAGAAAGGGCAGGCAAATGGTTTTTAGAGGAATCCTTTGACAGCCCATTTGGCCTGCTCAGTTGTGTGGTTGATCCTCTGCAGCTTGCTGACTTACTGGGCTAGCATTTTCTGTTTGGGCTGTGTGCAGCGGGCTTCATAGGGTGCCCTGTGCCTAGTCCATTTAATGGCACAGCTCAGTGTGATGTGCCTCGGTATGCTTGGAAGACCAGGCAGCAGTGCAGTGGGTGACAGAGGCAGATGGGTGAGTGTCCATCACTGCACTGTCACAGTCCCTGGTGCCCTCGCTCAGCCACCCTGCAAGAGTGACAGCGCTGGGAGGAGATGGTGCAGGATCTGAACTCTTGTCCCGGTAATGAAGGGATGAGTGCAACAGGTAGTTAGCACCCATAGGCTTGGTAGCTGCTCTTTGTTGTGTGTCTGTGGAGAGTTGGATTGGCATTTTGGGGGTGGGTGAGAGGGTGGAATTTGATGGGTTTTTTGTTTGTTGTGGGGTGAAGGGTTATTGGGACACTTCATAATTTTCTGCTTTCCCTTCACTGACTTTGTTCGTGATAGTTTTGATACTGAGGGAGCCTTTCTAAATTATTCATTATTTTTGTTATTATTGAAATTGGATCTCATTTTAGAGACTTTAAGAAAAATGTACCTTTTTTTCACAGCTCAGTTCCCTTAGCAACTCCTCTGAGAGGCATTGAGGTGGTCTGCCTTATCCCCTTTTTATTATGGAAATTATGAATGTCCCTTCTTTAGGGTAAAACACACGGAAAACTTTCCAAAAAAGTGGGAGACAAAGGCCCCAGCCCAGTATTATCCTTTCCTCTCCCTCTTCCTCCTCTGAAGCATTTTCCAGTGAGGACGCTGCTGAGGGCTCATTACTTCACAAATGGCTGCAGAGGGTGCAGACTGGCTGCTCACTTGCTGTTGGTGTTTGTGCCAGCCTGGTTCACTGGAGGAAAATTGAGAATTAGGGGCAATTGTGGGGAAGCTGGGGGCTTTGTCTCTTTGTGACTGTAGCTTTTAGTGCAACCTCTCTCTTAAGGAAACCTTCTGTGCAGGAAGTGTGTGCACACGCACGCAAGCACACATGTGCTGTTTGGAGTTTGTGGTTTATTTTTTTTATGTCAGTCACCTTTTTTCCACTTGCTGGGGAGTGAAAAGAAATGGGAGAATGCTTTGGAACTGGAGTTTAATGATTCTTCCATCCTTTCCTAGGAGCCTCAAACAACTGTTGTCCATAATGCTACAGATGGCATAAAGGTAAGGGATAGGAGTGTTGCCAGAGAAACTTTCACTTCTCTCTTGTCGTCCTCGTATTCGTGTGTCTTACTTCAGTTTCTGCCTTTGCAACGTCCAGTTTGTAGCATGCTCCTGAATACTGCTGGCAGTAGACTGGGAGGGTTGTGTTGTATGGCTGTGGATCTCTGGAAGAGGCTGAATAGGGACAGGCATTCAGATACTATCATCTCTTTGCTACTGTGGTGTGTAATCGCCACTCTCTTTCGTATGTGGGGTGGAAGAGAAGACACAGGCACTTGCGCGCTTTTTTTTATCTTCTGGAAGTGGAGACCTGTTCCTCTGAGAAAGCCTAGGAGCCCTTCTTCAGCTTTTTGTGGTTATTCTTTTTTCAAACAGAAGCAACTCCTATTTTATCTCATTTGACAGAGTTTGGTAACTTCTGTCCTTGTAAAAGTTCTGGGTGGATGGCTTGAATATGCAAAAGCTGAGCAGAGATGCTAAGTTTTGCTTAATACGTGGCCTGCTTCCATCCAAGTCTTCCTTGTATCATACTCTCCTTGCAATCTCTGCCAATGTTTTTTGCGCTTTTCCTCATCTTTCTTCACAAAAATCAGACTATTTACTCATGCTCCCAACTGCTGATGCCTGGTAATGCTCTGTTCTGCTGTGCAGGGTTCCACAGAGAGCTGTAACACCACGACTGAAGATGAGGATCTGAAAGGTAGGTGTTTTTCCTGTAATTTCTAATACAGTTGAGTACAGGCAGGGGATCCTGGAGATCCGATCATTGTCTTGAACTAGCTTCCCAGATTTCTGTGTCTGACTCAGTTCATAAATTTGCCATGACGCTGTCATTCCTGTCACAGTGGGACCATGCACTGGGGAACCAGCTGACTTGGCCTCTGTGGTATATAAACACTGTTTGCCCTGAGATAATTTGTTTTTGTCTCAGAGTTGGAATTCTTTTCATGCAAATATCATAATCTGTTCATCTCCAGTCCATTTCTAGGTGTGGAAAATCCCTACTAGTCCCTTGAGGTTTGGAGTCTAGTTGTTTTTGTGTTTACCTGTAGGTTAGGTTACAGTTGAAACCTCACTGTTACTGCTCAGTCTCCCTTCTCACCCTTTTCTGGGAATCTCTTTAGTGACATGCAAACATGTCCCCCTTTATTTTTTTTCCTCTTTGGGTCTATTTTTGTTTCTAAGATGAAGATCGTTCTCAGCCTGTCATCTGTGAATGGAAATGATTTTTCATGTTCTTAACTGAGGTATCTGTAGAGGAAAAGGCTGAGAAGAGATTTCACACCTTTCAGTGACCATACCATAAATATTCTGTGCTTGTAAAACTCTTTAAATAAAGGAGCTCCGAGTCCCATATCTGCTTATGTTGTTTGAGCAGCTGTCCTTTTCCTGACCTCCCTAAAGAAGGACGAGCAGACATTTTCCTGAATGAGGAGGTTTGGGATGGGTGAATGCAGTTTTCATTCTGAGGTAAATGTGTTAATAGTTTGCATTTTGAGGCAAAGGTATTCTCATTCTCCCTGTAGTCAATCTGAGTTACATATCCAGGGTAAAATCAGTGCTGACCCTGTGGTGTAGCAGCAATGTCACCTCTGTCAGCTGGGCTAGTTCCTGATGATTTTCCTGTGGCTTATCACAGGCTGCTGCCTTCTCTTCTGAGTAGTCACAGGGAGCAGAAACACATGCCAGTGAGTAAATGAGCTCTGCAATACAGATTGTTTCAGATATGACCTGACCTTATTCTAGGACAGTATTCTAACTCCCACCTTTTTGCCAAAGAGTAATGCATAGTTTAAGAACCTAGGTTTGAGGGAAGGGAACTGAACAGTTGTGGTAGTGTGGTAAAGAAATTGATGTATCTAATCTCTGCTGGGTATTCTTCCAGAACAGATATTTGTCCAGAACCTTGTCTCCTTTGGCAGCTTTTGTTCAGGAGAGGTCCCAGGCTCGAGCCAGTTTAGCCAATGCGTCCTGTAAAACAGGAATACAAATGCTGTGAGGAGAGGAAGGCTAGAACTGAAACAGAAGGATGACAGCTGGCCAGGGTTAAATTGATGAAGAATTGTATAGGGCTACATTGCTGCAGATCAAAACTGAGGGTTGGGTTTTTTTTGGCAGATGTCAGAAAATTTTATTAAGATTTTAATAGAAAGAACCATTTGAATGGTGATTGGGAGGGAAGGAGCTTGCACAGTAATGGTTTGTGCTATAGCCAGCTCTGGTAATTTTAGTGCTTCAGTTTTAAGTGTAGCAGTGTTCACCAGTGTTCCTTTTCAGCTCCTGCCTTTCCATGTTTTAAGCTAAGCAAGCACTCAAGCAAAACTAAATAGACCAAAAGGTTTGGGGGTGTTGGAGTTCTCGGCAGTCTGCATAGCCATGACTGGGAAAAGGGAAGTGCTTGTGCAATTCCTCTGCTGACTTATTATTTTCAACAAACAGCAGGTTACGCAGATCTGTTCTGCTTTGGTGTAGGAGACATCGTCTTGATCCATCAGTGACAGTTGCCTCAAAGATATGTTGTTTCCATTGGTGGGGCTAAAGGCAGTGCCCTGCCCCCCTGTGTCATTCTAAATTGCACAACAGGTCCATGTTGTTGTAGAGCTGTCTACTTGGCTTTGCCCTGGAGGATACTCCTGCATGTTTTGTGCCCAGCATTGTAGTTTTTTTAATGTTCTCCTATTTCCTTTCTCTTTTTTTATTTACTGAACTTGCGTGTTTTGTTTGTGTTTGTGTTTTAATTCCCTGCCATGCTAGCTCCCCCTCTCTCCACCGGGGACGGCAGCTCAGTACTTGAAGGACGGAGGCACAGTGAGAGCAAAACACAGACTGAGTCCATGCAGTCCCAGCTTTCTCTCTGTTTCTCAGCCAGTAAGTCCAGGGGTGCAGTGCTTCACGGCATCTTTTTCCCACCCCTCCCTCCACCTTCCCCCTTTCTCCTTCCCCAAGATTTTTCCTTTCCTCAACTTCCTTCCAGAACGTTGATTTTCATTTTGAGTACTCTGGAATAAAAAGAAATCATCTCCCTTCCTGCAAAATACCCTCCTTTGCACACTGAAAATTTCCAAACCTTTCCTTCCCTTTTTGAAAAAAAAAAAAAAAAAAAAAAAAAGCCTACAAAAAAACCCCCAACAACAGAACCTCATCCTAGCTAATTTCATTCCCTTGCTTTCATCTGGGCGAGACGTGGAGTTCTTTGCAGAGACACTGTCTTTTGGGGTTTCCTCGGGCAAGTCACTGCATCTCTTAGTTTTCCTTGTGGTAAATGGGGTCAGTGGTGCAGGCCTGCTTACGAAGGGTATGGACGAGGCTAAATTCTATCTTGCTTGTCAAGAACTCCTGATCACCTCAGACATGGATGGTGCTTGGGAAGTACAAAAGGAACAAAAACCGAGTTTTTACAGACTGCTTCAAGGATGCTTTGGAAGGGAGGTGTGACTGCTGGAAGACCCCATAGCATTTCTGAATCCATTGTCAGGTGCTCTTGAGTGAAAATCCTTGGTTAATGTTGTCTCTGAGGGGCATTTCTCTGTTGTGAGCTTTACCTTGCATGTCTGTCTTGCTAGCTCAGTTAGCTGGTACCATGCTTAGTCTGATAGTTATGGTACCGTCTGCCTGATCTTTCTTGAATTGGCTGCATCCAGGCTTCATCCTGTGGCTGAAAAACTCTGAAAATGGATATGAGAAAAGCTAGTAGGTTGGAGAAAATCTAGATGGGATTCCCAGCTTTTCCCACACACAGACATACTGTACTAGCTGCCTGACTTAAAACCTATAGTGGAGGGGTCCTTAATGTGAGTTGGGAATGTCTGGAGTATTTGGTTCTGTTCAGGTCAGTGTGGGAAGAAAGAAACAGGCATGCCCTGTTCTGTCTCCTCCTATCTTCCTTTCCTGGTTTCCTGCACCAGAATCTGATATGATGCAGCAGTTGGGGCCTCTGTTACTTACTTTTGATGTAGCTCTAAGGATGTCAAACTGCTGGTTTGTGAGGTGCAATGCAAAATATGTTTTGCCAAGCCAGAATATAGAAGGGAAATGATCTCTTCTGAAGTCCTTTTTGCTGTGAACTGTCTCACTGCTTTCTTATTAACTCCTTCCTCTTCCTCATAGCAAGGCCCTGCCTGGTATACTGAGGAGTGCCAAATCACTTCTCTGCCAAGTGGGGCAGTATTCTCCCACCCTCCTCCCCTCCGAGTTGAGATTTGCAGTGATTTGGATGCCCTACTTTCTTTCTCTGTCGCTCACATCTCGTACTTGCCCTCGTGCTGCTCTGTCACTGCTCCGACCGGTGTTTTGGGTCACCCTCAGACTACCTCCAGCAGCACTGGTGCGATTCCTGTTGTGCTTTGAGGGGTCTCCTGTGCCGGTGCTGGAGTGGTCCCCTCTGAGCAGCGGCTGGCCCAGCTGATGTGTGTGACAGAGGCAGGAGAGCGGGTAGAGGTTGCTGGGATGTGGCGCTGTCTGTGTGCTGACCGGTGTTGAGGCTGTGTGTGTTTGTACTTCTTCGTTGGTTTTTACTTTGATTTCTGTTTTTTGTTTATTATTTTAATGCTTACATTTGTTTTGCAGCTACACAGTCTTGTGAAGAGAAGCTTCTTGCCTGGGACAGCCCAGGGCAGACATTGGAGTTAGAGCGTGCTCGGTCGGAGCCTTTGCTAACTCCAGTAGTTCCCTTTGTACTTAACCCTGCACCGTGTAAGTTAGCAGCTGGGTAGCAGTAGTAGAGTAGTGCAACTAATACTAGTTACCGTAGATGTAAAGCCACCCCCTTTCCTCTCTCCACGTCTGTGGCCCGCCCCTCCGAGCTACCGCCGACGCGGGTTGTTGCCGGCGGCCGGCAGGGCCGAGGGCAGCCCGCCCAGCTC
>NW_020799105.1:3378015-3392412 GCF_003259725.1 Athene cunicularia
GCTGGGGGGTGCCCCGAACCCGGCCCCCGGCTCTGAGAGACCGACCGGTTGTAAACTCTGGCCGGTGTTGGGAGTGCCCTCCGCCACAGGTGCTGCGCCGGGTGCCCCTGCGCAGCGCTGCTGGCAGGCGGCGGTAGCGGGGCCGCGTCCTGCCTTACTGAGAAGGACAGGAGCAGAGCCGTGAGTCACACTGGTCCACCCGTGCTGGTGCATGCTTGCCCTCCCCTTCGTGCCGCTGTGCAGCGTGTGTTAGGAGGCTCCTCATCAGGAGCGGCAGGCGCGAATGCCTTCCCCCGTGACATCCCGAGGTGCTCTGTCTTTCAGGAAGAATGGCTCACCTCCTGTGTGCTGGTTGTAGCTTGGGACATGTAGTAAAAGCAAGAAGACGAGCCCAGTCTGATGGAATGGACCTGTGTTGAAGGATAGGGGCGATGCTGCTGCATGGTGACACTTGGGAAGGGAGTGCAAATCTTGAGATGAGTCAGCACACAGTGGCTGTTGTCTGCAGATTTCCTTGCTCATCCCAAATGGAGCCTTTCCCATGGGATCCATTTTCTGGACATTGCACGCACTGGTGTGTGCTCTGCATAGGAGGGAGGTACAACAAGTAGCCCTGATTCATGCAGAAGCAATTCCAGATGACTTGCTTGTAAAACCATTTTTCGCAATAGACATAGCCCACTGTGTCGTTTTGATTCATTCTCCATATACATCTTTTGATATGTGGAAATATATACAGCCCAAGTGGCAAAACCAGCTCCCTTACCTAGTTGTCCCATATCTGAGATGTTTCTGTGGCTGGTTGGGTAGTATAATTCTCTTGATTGATTTCCAGAGTGGGTGCACACATCATTCTTAGCCAGTGAGATTATCATCTTGTTGCTCTTCAGCTGCACTTATCAGTGGTGGGTTGAGATGCACATGTGAATGGAAGTTTACAAGGGAGAGCAGTTCAGACTAGGCTCTTCTGGCATTTAGAGTAGAATTCACCTTTCCTGATTTGGACAGCTAAAGATGGTAGGTTGGATTTAAATGCCATCCACCTAATGATAGGCATCTGAGATGCCTCAGGTGAGACTTCTGAAATGCCTATTTCTTTCAGGGCCTAGAGGAGGACCCATCAGGTGATTGGTTCCATTTCAGACACCTACTTTTTAGATGCCTAAGGGCAGATAAATTCCACTTCTGGTGGTAGGAATTGTCAATTGTAACATTGAAGATAATGCTAGAGCACCTCCTAAATGTTTGTATAATGTACAGGATGTTCTACCTACAGTGAAATTGTGGGGAAGGCTGAAGAGATGCAAGGGTAAGCATATAGGCTCAGGCATATGTGTGGTGCACATATAGTTGTAGAATTAGAATTGTGTTATTTAACAGAGCCAAACCAACTGCAAGTGTTAAGAACTCTTGAGCGTGAGTGATGGAACACCTCAGAGGGGATGGGGCCTGGGCAGTTGGCTGTGGGAAACAAGAGAAGAGAGTGCAGAGGTGCTGGCCAGAGAGCACCTCCAAATAACAGTAGACAGCTAGCCCCATCTTCATTCATCTTGAAGTCCAGTGTGCTGGATTGGGCTAAAGGCAGTGCTGTCAGAGTGCTGAAAATAATTGTACTGTAGGAAGTGGCAGAAGCTAACTGCCAGAGGAACGGCGTGTGCACTAGTGTGTAGCTAGGACCTGTTCATCCAACCCATCCATCCTGCTGCGGTTGTCTTTGTAGCTTGCGGAAGTCATCCCTACATGTCCCAGTTGCTTGTTTGCAGCATTCATAATAGCTGAGGTATTGGTGATGGTGACAGGCAAGTTGTTGGGAGACTTTTTTTCCAATTGGCTTGATCTGTGTGGTGGCCATTTGTGTATGACTACTGTGGTGAAGGGTTTCCACATCTTAAGCTGCCAGAGAAGTGCTTCACATTGGCAGGTTCACTGACATTCATTGGTCAGACTCCCCAGAAGCACCTCAGGCTGTCATTCAGGAGATATCTCTGGTGCCTTAGACCTTTCTAGAATTAAAAATTGAATATGACCTCTTTATTTTCTTTCTCCCTGCATTATGGGATCACCATTCCCCTTTCATACCACTGCCCCTCTACTCTCATGTGGATGGCTGTCATTACTGCATATCTCCAGAATGCAGGGAGCAGCATCCTATGAGATCTAGACTAACTCAGCAAATTGCTTGTAGGAAGCACCCACTAGCCCCATATTCCCACTGAAGTCTTATGCACAGTTAAATTGCGCTCTCTTCTTGTTTGCAGTGCGTAAGCAAGAGATCATTAAGATAACAGAGCAGCTGATAGAAGCCATCAACAATGGAGACTTTGAGGCTTATACGTAAGTACAGACATCTTCTGACAGGTTGTTTATCACATAGTGTGAAAATGATGTTCTGGCTCCTGGGTATGAGGAGCTGTTATGCAGTCCAGGATGGTGAAAAGTTTTGTGCTTTTTAACCTCCCATCAGTTAAGGCTAGGGATATGGTAGAGCTCTCTGAGCATCAAGAAGTCAGGTATCAAACAGCAATGGGAGCAACAAAAGGAGAATTGTAAGAAAAGTAGGGGGGAGGGCAGTGAGATGGGCAGAAAGAGAATAAAAGAAAAGCCAGAAACCTAGAGGCTTGTTTTATATGAAATGCCGACTATCGCCAACTCCTTGTTGCAGTAGGACTGAGTCCTCCAGGAGTTTACTCCTTGGAGTATGGCAATAGTTAGGTGGACACTGGGTATGAGTCAAATGACATACCAGTGCTTCATTGTGTTAAATAGCCCTTGGGCTCAAATGCATGCTGTAAGGCTGTGGTACTTTTCTTTGCAGAAAAATCTGTGATCCTGGCTTGACCTCATTTGAACCTGAAGCACTGGGGAACCTGGTTGAAGGAATGGATTTCCATAAGTTTTACTTTGAGAACTGTGAGTGGGTAGATCTGGTAACACCAATAGCTTTCTCTCTAATCTTCTTTTATGCCACTGTTTTGGGGGAGAATTGCCCTTGTTTTTACTGGCTATCAGAACCATCAAGAACTTGATTGTGTACGGGTTATGATGCATTAATAAGAGCCAGCATGCTTTCTCTCAAAAGCCTTTTTCAGAAAAAATTTCAGTTTTAACCCACAGATCATTTCACTGTATGTTTACAGTTTGCCAGGTGCAAATATTTTGTAAGCAGGGACTGCAGGAGCTTTAAATGTTTGAGGCACACCGGATTTTGTACTGATATGGAAATGGAAAAATTGAGCATATTTTGATGGAAACAACATGTATGTTTGGGATAGACATACCAAATGGTCAGACCTAAAGATAGTCATGAAGAAATCAGTCACACTTTTGCTTTGAGTTTTCCCTGGATGGTTTCAGATCTCTAACACCTAACTAGGAATTGGGCAATTCCAAGTGCTCTAAGTATGCAGAGACTTTTGTCTCTCTCAAGCCTGTTCTGGAGTGAGTTTTAGACTTCTCAGGCTTGTTCATATTTAATGCAGGCCTAGCTTAAAGATCACCTGATTGACTCCTTCACAACAATATTCTGTGATTAAAAGATCTTTTCCTATGACTGAAGAAGCAGCAGCACTGATGTTTAAAAAGTGGCGAGTATGCTTTACAAAAGTTGGAGGAAAGGGGCCAGGGGATTCTAGGCAATAAGTGTGCAGTTCCTAAGGAGAAGAATGGGTGATGGGGGAAAGCATTGCTTGGATTTTGTCTGGAAAATTGCAGAAGTGATTTTTATTGTATCCTAGAATCCAGTGGAAGGTGAGTAGAATAGAAAACTAGGTTGAAGGATGCAGGGGCTATTCCTTCTTAGTAGTGAAATGAAGCTGATGGTTTTGCATGTTCTGCCAGTACTGTCGAAGAACAGCAAGCCAATACACACCACCATCCTGAACCCTCATGTCCATGTCATTGGTGAAGATGCTGCCTGCATCGCATACATCCGCCTGACACAGTACATCGATGGCCAAGGCCGGCCCCGCACCACGCAGTCTGAAGAGACACGCGTCTGGCACCGCCGAGATGGCAAGTGGCTGAATGTCCACTACCACTGCTCTGGAGCTCCTGCAGCACCTCTCCAGTGAGGATCAAATATGGGTATGGACTATTGGGGAAGGAGCATGTCATACACAGCTAAGGCTACTGTATGTGGGAAATCAGTGTCAAGGCTGTTTAGCTGGTAGTGAGAGAGAACCATTTTTAGTTGTCTGCAGGCTAAAGACTTCTGCTGATCAGCTGATGTTCCTTTCTCTAAGTTCAGACTCAGTAGGACTTGTGTGCAAGTGATGCATCACCTTCTCGGGACTCAGTAGGATTATCTGCCTCTCCTGACAAACTGGAGTCATGTGCCAGACAGTTGTTTCTGAGCATGACTACCCTTGTAGCAGCAGTGCTTCTTCCCAGGTACTTAGCTTTGTGCTCAGACAAAGTGCTAATCCAGAGCAGAGAGGAAGAGTATCTCATGTTGTGCACAGGTTTGCTGTTTCCCAGTTATCAGGGATCTACCTTTACATGCTGGGGGAGATTTCAGAGAACTTTTTTGATGAGAATGTCATATTCTAGAGAGGATATTGTAAAATCTATACAGAACAATTTCTATGTAATAAGGGTAAAGATTTATTCATATAAATTTTACTGATTTTTTTTGATTAGCAGAAGCTATTAAGTGTAAATGAGAAAACTTAGTGGGGAAAAAAGATCTAAACAAATATTAATATTGGAGGATCTAAAATATCCCCCAATTAGCTTACCACAATTCAGCATTTGAAGAAACTTTGAGTATAAAATCTGATATGAATAAACAATTGTTGCCTACTCCTGAAGGACAGCAGATGCACTTACTTCGGCAGCATTTAGGCATTCTTGTTTATTGCCTTACTGGTTTCTTTTAGCGAGATGTGCAAAGTCTTTCTGCCTTGTTTAATTTCATGCAGAAGTACATGTTACATTCATTTTAAAGATCTACCTTTCCTAATCTTAGGACCTTTTTACTAAAGATTTTCTATATAAGAGCAAAATCAAAAAAACATCTCCACCTGGAAGACAAGCTTTTCTAATGTGGTCATTTGAGGATGAACCACTTAATTATAGTTACTACTTGAGTCCTAGTCTTGTGTACTACTTGGGACTAAGCCAAGAGCAGTTTTTATTCTTATGTGTAATGAGGGATTCAATCCTGCTGGAGGCAATGGAGAGGGATGTGAACTGTCACAAGCAAATTGCAGAGGTCACAAATGGAATTTGAAAAGCAAAAGCCAGTTGGGGGCACCAGAAGCAGGAAAGCTTTCAAGAAAGCTGGGGAATCAGCGGAGTTTCCAGGGAGTAAGGAAGTGAGAAGGATAAAGCCTTTGCAGGGGAACAAAAAAAATAACTTACTTGCATCAGTTTTAATCATAGAGATGTTGAGGAAGACTTCTTCATGGATTTAGTTCAAAAAAGATGCAGAAGAAATTACTAAATTAAAGATCAGTATAGCTCAGTGGCTATGCCTGGGAGTTGTGAGGAAACTTGGGAATGGAGAGTCTTAGCTGCTACAGAAGAGGTATGTTTCCTTGGCTTGGTTGCTGAAATGTTGCATCTCCTCCAAAAGAGTATGTTTCTGAAAAAAATGCGGAGCAGCAGCCATTTCCAAACCACAAAATGTTAGTTAAAACACTATTTTAAAAAAATCCTATAAACTAAACTGAAGTTGAAATATTTGCATGCATTTCTGGATTCCGAAGGAGGAGTAACTGTGTGCAATTACAAGTTGGGGTCAGTGAGGGCACCCCCCAGCTGAACACTGAACCCTTTTTGAGCAGTCTTGGCTCATGTGCAGTGAATGGCAAGGATGTAGAAGAAATGAGGTTACAAAGAATGATTAAATAGAAATCAGTGGTTTGTTCTCACCTGGAAGGCAGAATTCAGTTCTGGGTAAGTCATCTTAAAAACTGCAGTTGTAAAGGAAGTTTGAGGTTAGTCAGAGAACTTCCATGTAAGCAGAGAGGAAAAGGGAGAAGACTTTAATAAGAGAGTTTATGAGAAAGACTTGCAGACTAAGAACTGGTAGAAGATTTTTGACTAGACTTCCATGGCAGGACAATTCTAAATAAACATGAAAAAAATCCAAACTTAAGATTCATCAAGATAAATCCAGTAATTTGACCCAAAAAGATTAGCCAGGAGGAGCCTTTACTAAAAGCAGTCACTAGGGATACAACTTTGCAAAACTGCAGAAAACCTCATACATTTGTTTAAATATTAAGAACATTCAGAGACAAAATTATTAAAGACTTAAATCTTTCAGTTCAAGGCAAAAGCCCATGAGAAGTGAGGCAGAAGCTGTTCCTTAGGACCAGAGCTTTTGATCACCCCTTGGGAAACTTCAACTTCTGGGATGTCACTGTTAAGATAGTGGGCCCAGGTCTGCTCCAATCAAGGGAGTAATTAATTTTAGCAAGTTTTGTTTTCATTGGCACACTCAGTCACCTGGAAGGGAAAGTGTGTGCCTCTTGTCTTCAGGACTCTCCTCATGAGCCTGTGTTGTGTGAGGAAGGGTTTCTGTCTGCACCAAATAATTAGCCTGTAGAAAATGTTTTATTGATTGTGTACAACTAATGTTTGGCTTTATTTCCTTCCATCTTCCATCCTGTTCTCTCCTTTCTGGGTGGATGCTACCCCTCCCTGACTGCAGCAACTTGTGGAGATACTCAGCTGGAGGGCAATATCTTCCTAGCAAGCAGCTCTGGAGTGCCTGAGTGATAGCAACGGTCATGTCTGTCTTGACGTTAAAAAAATAAATACAAATTACAAACAGGCAGCAGCCAAATGCACGAAACCCTGCATGCATCTGATGCTCCGGGCGCTGCCTTTCTGTTGTTTTCCATGGATCCATCGTGTCTGTTTCTGCTGTACGAAGGTGTTTTTAAATATAAAAAAGACATGTTGTTTATATAAAATTAAAAAAAAAAACAGGAATAATGCTAAGTAAATGACAGATTATCCAACATGCCCCCTCCCCCAGGGCTAAGAAAATGGCAGCAGCTGGAACATCTTTCAGAAATGAAGTGAGGGGGAAAGCAAAAGTGAAGGAGAGTGAGAGAGAGTGGGAGAGCAAAAAAGGAGGCGGCTTGAGCAGCGGATGGCTGAACTGTGCTCCGCAAAGCTATGGTGGAAGTTAACATTGCATTCAGGCTGTGCTGCAACTTCAGTCGGTGAGAGGTGGCGAGGAGACCCCAGAGGAGCCAGTGTGAAGACTGGGGTTCAAGAGAGAGGAGGTGCTTCTCTTCCTGTTGCCCGGCAGACTGACTTCAGCCTGTTTCTTCTTCAATCCTGCACAGCAAGAACGCTATGGAGAGCCGGTTGCTCGGCTGCTGGATCCCAAAACAGACTCTTTTTTTTTAAGAAAAAAAAAAAAAAAACACAAACAAAATGGGATGTTGATTTAAAACTAAAGGTGGAAGTAGGGATTTAAAAAATGGGTTTAAGTGAATATAACTTAAATATAGAAGCTTGCTCTGCAGAGATTCTGGTTTTAGAAACAGCCACTACCTGGCCAAACATGAAGGTTTGAAGCCAGCTTATTTAATTTAACAAAACAACAAAAAAAAAGCATTGCATTAAGAGCAGAGATTTTAGAGGAAGAGTGTACATGTATGGGATTTTCTATTTTTTTTTTCCTTTCTAGCATCATAGTTGGGATCCACAGTGCTGCAGAACACGTGTTCCTTAGGAAGCAGACAAAAAACTTAGTGTTATGTTCTTCATGAAAACTTGCACATACACTCCTATATGAGGCATAAATAGCGTGTGTTTTTATACTGAAATATATGCACCCATAGAATTAAAGGGGTTACCTGGCCTCCTGTTTGATTTGTTTGGTCTCTGAGTAAAGTAGCAGTGGGAGCCAGCAGCCCCAGCCAGGTGCTTTTCCCCACCACTAACCCATCTGATGTTTGTAAGTGTCATGTTTCCTAGTGTTTATTTGGGTAATTTTTCTATTTTTTACAGTGAAGTTGTAACACAGAAAACTATCAGATCAGAACCTCAAAAACTGTAGCTGAAGGACTCCAGGCCACCTCCCTATGTTGCCTCTGGGTGTTAGAGGATACCTCATGAAGTTAGAGGGGACAGGGAATTAGCACATGTGATCTGATGTTTGTCCTTTGGGCCAATTCGTCCTTCTTTCTTTGCTTCAAAAAGAGTCCATTTCCTTTATTCATTGGGTGGGGAATGTGGAAGTGTTTTGTTGACCTTACCAAGGAGGGAGCCTAGCCCCAAGAAGAAAGTAGTCTTTCTGGTGGACCTGGTAGGATTTGTCTTGACCAAGGGAAGGCATCACTTGCAAAAGTCGGGATGGGCTTTTACCTGAATTTCTGTCTACCCGTAATAATTTTTCAGATCTTTCGAGTGAGTTGAGTGATTGCACTGACAGCATACTAAGTGTGAGGCAACCTTTTTACAGACTACAGAAGAGAGAAAAGCCAGTTTGGAGTTTTAGTCCTTATTTAACAGAATATAGAAAATAAACGCTGTTGCACAAAGAGGAGCTGTTGCTTTGCAACAGATAGCTCTCTGCTCCCTTTGTTAGAGAGGTGCTATCCCACACCAGGATTAGATCAGCTAAGTTCTGATGAAGGAAAAGACCATCCACACTTCCCAGGTATGTCTGAGCAAATACCCTATTTTTTTCCTTCCTCCACTATCCCAGGGAGGACTATGGGGGGGTATGGGGGGCAAACACAAGATTTTATTATTTCGAAACATTTTTAAGACAGCACTAAGTCAGTGAGTGAAGTGGAAAAAATGAAAAGTCTTGATATTTTATTCAGATTTTTTTTAAAGCCACAAAGAGAGAGCAAACAGGAGATTACAATTATGCCACTTTAAAAAGATAATACAAAACATTATGCATGCCTTCTTTAGGTCTGATCTTCCTTGTCTCTTTACCTGATTATTATTAATAATTAAAAAGAAAACCCTCTGTATTAAGTACCTGCATCTTCCAGAGAAATTTTAAAAGAACAGAACTTTTGGACTTCTTGGTTTTGCACAGTCTTGGAGACAAAAACTCTCTTTTGGGTTTTTTTGTTTGTTTTGTTTCCTTTTAAGTTAATGAGAAACTTAGCTTGGTATGGCCATTATCAAACACAGCTGTACACCTTTAGCATTCTTAATGTTCTCTTATGGGGCTAATATAAGCATCTATATAATATATATTATAAATATCACATTTTAAACAGGAAATGGAAGGCATTTGATGCAGAATTTTTGCATGTTATAGAAATAATTAAAGTTAGCTAGTGTTTGTTTGTTTGGTCTGAATGTTGGTAGAACCTTCATAGCTTTGTTACAATGAAACCTTGAACTGAAGATATTTAATAAAATAACATTTAAACAGTGAAAAGTTTTTGAGTGTCACATTTTTCTCTTAAACCATGGGACAATGTGGAATTGTCATTTCTGAATAAGAATCAATCTGCAAAGCTTTTTTTTGTGTGTGTGTCAGTAGATCATGTAATTTGAAAGTAGGTTTAAAGAGGAAAAAAAATAGTACCATTCCTAAAATGAAAAATATACTAGCATTAGTAAAAACAAAGGCACAGAACCACCTGTTAAAATAAACTTTATGGCATTTCCCTGACAGACCGTGGGATAATACAGAAACGTTGCTTCTGTTCCTGATAGCCTAACCCCTTGGCAAGACTATGCTGTTACTTCCTTTCTTGGTCTTTGTTTTCCTCATGGCTATTTCAGAGTCTTTGTGGATGAAGCTGTCTTGCCATTAGGTTTGCCTGATGTAAACATGCTGAACTCGGGTTGTGTGGCAGCTCTTTCATTTGTGAGCTAGTATATTTTGTGTCCTAGGTGGGATGTGCCTGTGAAGGCACAGATCAACCACTCACCTGTACAAATTTGCCTGGTCTAGCAGCGTATATGCGGTTTCCTAGCAGAAGTTAGGTGGATTTAGTCTGGTTTGTTTCTATACTGCCTCTTGTTATTAGCATTTCAGTTACGCTTGCTTGGGTAGGCTTATCTTTCACACAGGCCTTCACTCTTTTGGCATTTTTCTTTTATTTCCCACCTTATACGGTTCAGGCTGCTCTCTCAAGGGCCGGTGGGCTCAGCGGTAAGCCTGCAGCATGTGTTGCTCTTGCCTTCTGCTGGGCCGGGAGCGTGGCCATCAGTGGGCCCGAGCTGCTTGTCTGCCTCTCCTGCTGCTGGCCTTGTGATAGCTGAACGTGTGTTGGGGCTGGCACAGTTACTGCTCTGATAGCACTGGGAATACACATCTTGTTTTGGTACTGGCTGCAGGTAAGCCTGGGGGGCTCCGCTAGCATTTGTGCCCCCAGTTTGTCAGGCTTGGCTGGCCCCTGCTCCCCTCAGCTCTGCTCAGGTGCCTCTGGGAAACGCTGCAGGTGGCAGGGGGTGGCTTTGCCTTAACACCGAAGGAGAGTTCAGTGTGCTTAATCCCCTCTAACTGCAGCAATTACCTAGTAAATAGGTGTCGGTTGCTGCTGCTTAAAGAGATGATTGCTTTTGCTGCCTGATGAAACAGGAGGAAAATTGTCCTTAGTGTTTAAAGGTCGAAGGTAAGAGTTTTACAGCCCACTTCACTGAGACTGAAGACAATCTGTTCATGGCCAGGAGAGATAGCTCCTGCTATTAGGGCAGAGAAGAGAGGTTCTGCTATCGCTTTTGACATCCAAGGCGGTATCATTCATCAGGTAAGGTCTTTCCTGAAGCAGTTAATCATACTTTAATGATCTTTGAAGAAATGTTGCAGTATGATCTGATATGCACTGTGAAGATACCCATGAAGTTAGTGATGATTTCCCATGTTCTTTGTAGCTCTTTTAACCAGGACAAGAGTAATTTAAACGCTTACTGAAAGCACAATAATCAGATTAATGGTTATGTCAAGAATATTTATGTAGCATATGTATGGGACCTTTCAGAGAGTTCTTGTGTATGTATGTGATTTAAGGACATTTTAAAAAGATGATGGTGTTCCATTTAAGCTGTACTGTATATGCCTTTACCACCTGCAAGTGCTCAATTAGTCAGTCTTAGGCAGGGCCACTGAAAAATGGAATAGAATCTGCTCTAGAAAGGGTTCCCATCTTATGTTTTCTTATGTTTTAGCTGACAGCAGGGATTGGGAATGGTACTTAACTGCAATGTGATAGCTCCAGTATTGAGCTGTCAGGCAGCAATATTCCCAGAAATTTTTTTTCTGGTATGCCCTATCTGGTTAAAATCTGCTCATCCTATTGGATGGTGTTTTGACATCTTCCTACCTAAGTGAAGTGTCTGAGCGTGGTTTTCTAAGTTCTCTCCCTCTCTCCCAATATATGCACATGTATGCTTGTACATACAGGTTGATTACTCTGTCGAAGACAATGATTGATGGTATCTTTTATTTGTACCCAAATCAGATTTCGTTTTAAAGTAGGATTGGTCGGCTTTTAGTTGCTGGGCTAGCGACACAAATCTGGGAGGGTGCTTTTATGCTATAGTACATATGAGACGTGGGGAGAAGCATAAGCAGAACTAGACCCCAAGTGTTGATACCCTTTCCACTTAAGAAAACTGTTCCTTTTTACTTATGTGTAGCTGATGACGTAGGCACATAGACAGAACATCTGACTTACAATCAGGAGATTTGTGATCTGTTTCTGGTTTTGCTATGGCTCTGTAGGATGTCTGCAGACAAGCCACTTGTGTGCTCTGTGTTTCAGCTTTCCCATTTGTCCATGCAGATAATGAGAATGACCTCTGTAGAAACCGCTGGAATAGACTGATGAACAGTGATGCAGAGCAGCTGGGTGGTACTGCTGCTACACTTTACAGATGTGGGTTGTTTTGGTTTTTTTCCCCTGAGAATTTGAAAGATTTGGAACTGCAAACTAGTGCACCTGGAATGCTTGCTTATTTGGGTTTGGCATAAATATATTTTGGAGTTGGGAAAGGTGGTCCTTGGGGGCACTTAAAGCAGCTTGAATGGAGGGTTATTAATTTTTCCCTTGAGATCCTTAGTGCCTGATAACTCCTCACCTGCAGGAATGACCTGCCTGCCATTAAGGAATACAAATTTACTGGTTGGTGTGTAATATTATGAAGAATTTTAAGCAAGCAATTTCTTCTGTAAGTAAGTATTAAAAAATAAAAATGCATATGCTTCTGTTTTTTTAAGACAATCTGGCCACAGTGAAAGGATGAAAATAATTAAGTCAATAAAATCTCAGTCTGAGAGTTCCTTATGCCACAGTGGAATCCTCTGAAACACAGGTGAATTGAAGGAGAGTGAAAGTGTTTTGTCCCTATCTGTGACAATTTACATAATTTTACTTGCCATAATTATACATGAATGGATGGGCAGGATGACATTTATTTGCAGAAAACCTTTTTGTTAATGCATCATATGACTGCATATTGGCAGAGTTTCTATACCTATTAGAAATACTTCATTGAGCTTTCACATAAACAGTAACACTTTTAGTCTTCTATACAGCATTGTACTTTGACCTTTCCATTCCTGACCCCTTAAAACTTGAGTAAAAGTGGGCAATACTTATTATAACTCATTTTTTTTACTGAATATCTAGGGAACGATTGTTTGTTTATCTAACCTAAGAAGAAGAATTGCTTCAGAGAAATGCAATGTTACCAGGGATAGCACTTAGCCTGTAAGTGAGGCATAGAGCAAATATCATAGCCTGGAAGATGAAAAGCTATGGAGCACTTGGAGCTGTTTGGAGTGTGAGGAGGCTTGTGTGGGGAGAAGAGTGGAGATGCAAGATGGATTTAAAGGTGTCTTGCAAGTGAGTAGAAGAAGCTACATATAGGGTAGCTAGAAAGACAGTGATGACAGAGGGATTGAGATTTGTGATGTGGTGAAACAAGAACAAAGGCAGGTGAGTTCTGCTATGGTGGTTTGAGGAGGGAAGGAAGGGTTTGGAGAGGTGGGGCATATTTTGGTGTGATTTCTTCCACTGCAGATTTAGATGGAATTTTAAGCCAGTATTATTGCACCTGTATAGTGTACTATAGTGCACAACATACGCTCCTGTCAGTGATTCCCTCCCTCACTGTGACTGAGATTGGTTGGACTGGGGGAGAGGGAGGAACTACCAAAAAACTGTTTTTATACCAGAATATCAAACTGTGGTTTGAAACAGTAAATCCAGTTTCACAGAACGTAGTACTGGATCATAAATGCTACAAGCACATAACATGAAGTGTTGAACTGCCACAGATTCCCTGTTGGCTCAGATTTGCTCAACTGTTTAGGAAAGTGCAAGTTCTGTGGTAGATGGGGTATCACCTGCTGCTGCCACACTAGCTTTGGGATGGCTGGAGGCAGGGGGACGATATTTAATCTGATGTAAGCACTGTGGCACGTGTTGGGGTTAATTCAACAGCAATGCAACCACGTGTTCAAATATGAGCTGCTGGGTATTTTGGCAGCATGCAGATCCAGCCTGATGGGACCACAGCTTTGGTGCAGGAGATGGGATCAGCTGCCTTGTCGGCCTCTGGCCAACAGCACCCCCACCTCAGCAGAAGCGGCTTTTGAATGGCACTAAGATATGATTGGTCATAGCTTTGTCTGCTTTACTTTGGTTATTTGATCCACCTGCTAACTCAGGCTTAACAGGTTTGCAGAATCATGGTCACTGTGTCAGGTACAAATTGATTAACTGAAGGCAAAAAGCCCTGTATGTGTTTGAAAGCAGTGACTTTCAAGCTTTCTCAATTTTTCAAGAGGAACAGGTTCCTATAGAGCAAATTTCCATCTTGCGATGCTTTTTTTGAGGGTTTCCTGGGAGTGATCCACAGGGTGCCAGCACTGCTCAGACTGTGGGATGGGAGGCAGTGCTTTGCCAGGATAAGGCCTCATTCCCCGAGCACCACCTTTTTCCTTTGCTTGCTCCTCTTCTGCCACCAGCCAGTTCTGCTGCTTTTGACCACTCCAGGTCCTACTCCTACCACCCTGTCAAAATTTTCACTCGCAGCACCGTGGGTGCTTTCAGCACCGCAGATTCAAAAGCAGGACCGTGCTAACAGCACTGCCAAACTGCTGTCCACTTCTCCATCCTCCGCTGAGAATCGGTGTTCCTGTGATGTGGCTCCACATCCCATTCTGGCTTCCTCCTACAATTTTCTCCGTCTTTCCGAGTAGGAAATCGCACCGCGTGTGTTTGTTTTTCTCGGGCGGGTGCTGCCGCAGGGGATGTTACAGCAGTGTCAATCCCTACCTCCCGCTTTTCGGGGCATCCCACGCCTTCCGCTCTGCCAGGAGCACGGCGGCTGCACCCGTGCCCTGTAATCCCGGGCTGCGGCGGTGCCACCGTCCTCCCGCGCCCGCGGTGCCTCCCTGCTGCAAACCGCAGGCAGCGGCGGCGCTTGCAGGCGGGCGGGGAGCGGGGG
>NW_020799105.1:3392462-3431241 GCF_003259725.1 Athene cunicularia
GCCGACACGCGGCCCGGAGCAGCAGCTCTTTCACCATGGCAGCTGCCGTGGCTCCTGGCCCTCGGAGCCCCCTTCTCCCCGGCCGCCGGCTGGGCGCATCGTCCTATGCCGGAGCGGCGCTACCGGCCTCGCTCCGGCTTTGTTTACCCCACGGCGTTGCGTTGCGAGCGGCTGGGTTACTTGGTCCGGCGTCGACCGCCACGGAACAAGTCAAGGTGCAGCGGGGCGAAGGATGCCCGTATCCCCGTCGTACGGCCGCGGCCGGGCAGCGTGTGCTACACGCGTCTATTTGGGGGTTGTGTCAGTGGAGGCCAACAGCCAGTTCGGCTGTGGTTGCGTGAAAACTCAACAAAAATGGCGTTACGCAGGAAAAGTCGATAGAACGTGAGGAATCGTTCCTATAGTATGGCCCATTCTTTATTTGTTAAAATATATTTGCAGTTGTAAAGCAATAAATAAAGCACGAGACGCCCCTGTTTGCTTATGCAAGACTGAATAAATCCTGTGTGGCCCAAATTAGAAGTGGGCAAATGTCATATATCTGAATTTAACCACGAGTTACATTACTCCACACTGGGATTCTTTGTGACCAGTCGTACCAGAGAAGTATTCAGAGTTGTTAATTGTGTGTGCGTTTCTCATTAGGAAATGTAAATTTGCCCTTTGTGGCAAAGAGGTAAACAAGAAATGCCTGATGAATTTTTCAGGTTATGTGCAGTCAACTCAATTATCTATGATTGGGCTGGGAAATTTTAGATGATGGAGGAATCTAGGTGGCACCAGTACAGTGGGACACCTTGTGTACAAAAACACCCTGAGAGCCGGAAATAAATGCAAGCTCAGCATCAGCCCCAAGAGTTTAAGGTGCTCATGTTGCCCATGTGAGCTGGTCTGCATCCACACCACTAAGCAGTCCTGGAGCTGAGCCCTGTAAGGCTGCTGCTTGGAGACACCTGAAGTGCTCCATCCACAGTGGGCTTGGGTGGTGCTTCTGCATTAGGCTTCCCAGTTCAGCTGTTCTTGTGGCACTGAGATTACTGTTCCAACTCCTGGTAGATTGGACCTAGAAGGTCTTTTTACTTTGGACTTCACGTGAGACAAAAGTGATTGTGCTGTGTTAAGAGCTGGGCTGGCTCCAAAAGCAGCCTAACTCCGCTAGATCACATTTGAGCCAGTGGAAAAACTCTGTGCTCCAATATGGCAACCAGCATAAAATGTTCTCAAACTTTTCCATTGTCAGCAACTGTGAACAAGTATGTATCTCTTAAGGTTATTGTCTTGTATGCTTGCTGCTTTCTTTTTAAAGTTTTCTTCTTCATCCCAAATTCTTCTTTTCGTTCATTCTTCCCTTTTAGTTTTTGCTCTTCCCTAAGTCCATGATACTGTTTTCCCTGCTGCTGCTTCTCGTACATGGTTCCCTAATGTGTCTTTTCTTCCTCTGTTTCAGTATTTCTTCAGCACTTGTAAAACTGGGTTTTTGTATATATGATTTTGAACTAGGAAGTACTGGAAATTTTGAAAAGCAGTGAAAATTAGCTGCAGAGCAAGGACACAGAGTAGAAGTAGTGGTACGTCTGTCCATGTCAAATTTTCTTCTCTGGTCGCAGAAATGAGTTTTGCTCTTGGGTACGTGTTGGCAGATCTGGTGCCAGAGTGGAGGGCAGGGGCCAATCCTGCCCTCCAGTCTTGCTGACTGTGAGGAGAGAGGAGTTCCTGGGCATCTGGCAGCAAAATGGGATTGTGATACAGTTTTAAGGTATAGAACAATACCTGTGAGTGTTTTTCAGGACACGAACGTGTGCTCTAGCAAGCTGTGTGTTTTTCAGCAGTCTAAGTAGCGCAGTGATGGTGCTGTCTGCTGTGTGGTTTTATGTAAGGCATGTTTTATTGTTGTCATGCCTATCCTTCTGTCTGATCTGCATCAGAATTCATGTAGGTGACCTGGTAAAAAAGCCTGAGCCTGGTTTTGTATTACCATTTATAATTCCATGATTTCTTAAAAAAAAGGGGGAGGGAGAGGATACCCAAATGCAGCTGAAGCCTCACCAGTGTCCTGAACCACAGCATATCTTCTCATCACTGAGCCTTGTTTCAGAGATTTAAATGCCTATCTCAGATCTCTCTGTGGTATATCTGGAATATGCAGTGATTCTCTGAGCAGAGTTGCATAGATAAGATAATCCATTTCATTTTAATTGTCAGAGTTGTTTACACATCTCTTGTTCGTTTTCCCCTTTTAAAGGAATGCATATCCATCCCTGATTACAGCTCGGGTCAAAATCCCTCAGCACTTGTAGCAAATCTCTTTTAATTGGTCTCATTTTGCTCTCATAAGGTTGTGTTTTAATTCTCTCTCTTCTGAATCCTTTTCCCCAGTCTGTAATGTAATTTATTACAGGATATTTTATAGACAAGGGAGCAGCCTCTGGCTGTCAGCAACCTTTGCAGTGTATCAAATTTCCAGCTCAACGGGCAGCTGCAGCAGAGTTTGTGGGTGTAAGGCAGCGATGCTGCAGCAGCAGCACACAAGCAGTCTGCAGTGGCAGTACTGGGCACGAGTGCCGGGTCTGGAAATAATTGGGGTGAATGCTCCCATTTGCTCTCTCTGTTCCTCTAGCCTTTTTGTAGCTGTTGCTGATGCAAGGGTCTCTGAGTTCAATTTTTCCATTTCTAGCTGTTTCTTCAGTCTCTGCAATTGAATGCAAATACATCTAGGTTGCTGCTGTTGTCTGGTGATAGGTTTTGAGCAGCACAGGATGGGTAGAAGGCTAATGCTGGGAGCATATTTTTAGAAGGCCCAGAGCAACTTCAGCTGTCTTTATGAAATTCCCCGTGACTCTCCTGAACGCAGTTGCTTTGGTTAATTGAGTGTAATGCAAAGAGGTGAAGCTCTGCGTTTCATTATCCCTGGGCCGAGCACTTCACCTCTGGCCTGGAACAGCACAGTCTGCAGGCATGGTGTGCTGGTGCAGCACACGCCTGATCTCTAGGTGCTCTGACATCAGCTGTAGAACTCTCAAAGGCTGGTGGTTTGGGGTTTTTTTGAGCTGTGTCCCCTGCTCTTACACTGGCACCATTCCCACTATAGCAAAATCAGAAGGGAATACATGCTTCTGCTTCGGCTGCTGGAGTTGAGATCCAGGCTGTGTGGTGCAGCAGCAAAGGTACAGGCAGACTTTCTGCTTTGCTGATCCAGCTCAGAGGGCAGGAATCTCCAGCAGACCTGTGGAGCACAATTATGTCTTAAATTGCCACTGAAAGATTTACTGGAGTGCATACATCAGAGCCCAAACTGGTCTTTCTGCATAGCAATATTTGAAGGTCTCAGGCCTCTGGTAATTGCTGTTCGGGGACTGTTTTTCAACATAGACCCATATCCAGAAAGGAAATTATATAGAACACTAGACTCAATCCATATGTACCCTATTAAAAATGCACTAGAAATCTCTAGATGTGAATGATGAATTAATCTTCTGCACCAGGAAGATACCCTCCATCATGTTCTTGCCTGCTGTAATATTTTTGTAAGCTAACTGATCTAGCAGTAAATGCGAGGGGTTGATAAGATTGTAAATGTAGTTTGGACCTTCTCAAACTATTTGTGGCTTAGTCTGGGCAGTGTCACAAGATGTGTTTTCAGAGAAGTGGGAATTGGTGTTTGCTTATTTTTGAAACTGCCCAAACTCTCTAAACAAGAAGAGGGATGGTCACAGTCTATCTCTATATATAGATGCAGCCTGCTTTTGAATTTGTTGAGTAAAATGAATAGTGCAAAATAAGTAAGGACAGCTTCACACAGCACTTGCTTGTGTACCAGCAACACACTAAGATGTTCAGAAATACCGGTCTTTCCCGAGTGTGTTTGTAGCTGTATGTAACTGAAGCTGTTCTTCCTGCTGGGGTTGCAGACATTGCATATCAACAGCATTTGCAGCTGCTCTCAGGCTGAAATGTTAACACCTTAATTTAGCTTGAAATACTACACACTTTTTTTCCATGAAGTGAATTTAATATTCATCATTAAATAGAAATTATGAAACATTAAAATTAACAGTGATTAGATACTGGTGTGTTTTTTGTTTGTTTGTTTGTTTTTTAATACAGAATCAAAGGAGAGTTAAAAGGAGAGACACATTTTGTCCTCTGCCCAGTGCACAGGGCTTCTGCGGGTCCTAGTGCTGGTCTCTGTGCGCTGTGTGTGTCATGCCGCAGTTACCATGTTCAGCGCTTTAGTGTGTGTTTTGAGTGTGGGATGGGAATGAGGGGAGTGTGATCTAGGGTTTTGGTGGGATCCGAATACAGCTGCACTAATCAGACCCTTTTTCTCCTGGCACTGCAGTGGATTATTCTGAATTTATTTTTTTTTCTTCCCCTTTGGAAGTGTCTGCATTAGTGAAAATTATTGTCTTGTGCATTGCCTGTAAATTAAGAGACAGGAGAGTCTGTCCCCTATTCTCCTACCTTCTTGTAGCTCACACGAGGAGACAAGGGCTTGCAGGTACCTCCTCAGGGAGGAAGGGTTTCCACTGTGGGGGAGAGAGTAGGACATGTGTTCAGTGACATGTCAACATGTCATAGCCCTCTCTGGGGCTAAGGATCACTGCTGCTTTTATTTATTGATGTTTTTCTTCTGTATTCAGCACTTCCCTTGGGAGCTGGGTTGGCAAAGCTGATGCAACAAGGAAGGAGGAAAGGAGGACAGCAAAATTACAGTTTTACCTCTTCTTAATCTCTTTTTGCAGTTCTGGTCTGCCATCTAGTCAGTCTCTTTGAAAGCATATACAACCCCAGCACCCTGCCCTTTCTCCTCTGTTTCTCTGGTGTCCTACATCCTTCATTTCTGCATCAAAAACTCTCCAAGAATATGGTGTTCCTCTGAGTGGTTCCTGTTGGGAGGCTCCCATATCAGGACTATTAGATAGAGCAACTTGTTTTTCTTTGATCATGTTTATTCTTACTGTTCTAGATGATTCCATTAGCCTAGTATTTTATTGGTCTTTCAGCTTGTCTCTAATTAATGCTAGTTTCCTTGGCAGTACTTCTGAAGTAAAATCAGAGCTTGCATGTGGATTTTTAGAGCTCCTCAACAGATCTTAACTCGTAAACTTTCAAACACTTTGGTATAAATTCCTCAAAGGAAACAGTGGGATGACAGGACTGAGCTGTGATAGACTCCAAGTAGTAGAGATCAATTTCGAAAAGAAGGGAAACTTGGGATTTGGTTCAGAAAGGTTAGAAGAATCCCAGAACATTTTATAAACATCTGTTTTAGTTTCTATAAATGTCTAGTTTTGTCTTAAGAGCCTCTTACTGAATGGCATTGCATTAGGTCTCTAGCCCTACCCAGTGCTTTAAAGTGCATGGGAAATTTCATGTCAGAAAGGGCTTTTAAAACAGTCAGTTCTGTCATCGTGTGGATAATAGTTGGACTCGTCTGACGATGCATGAAGATCTGTAACTGAAGTGTCCAAATCTGAACTATAGGCACTGTAAGTTCCCTTTGTGTGAACTTTGTTAAGTTCATTTCACACTGAAACGGATGTCCACATTTGGTGAGAAGAGTCACATTCTGGAAGTTATTTTTTGTATTTCCACCAAATATAATGAAAACAGAGGATGTTAGCCCAAATGTAGAAAATGTCAGCAGGACAGATATCTGAGCGGAACGCAAGTTGAACACCTCCTAGAGTGACACTAACTTGCTCCTAATCTTGGACTGCTTTCAGTGTAGCATTTTTAATACCTTCACTAATAACTGATTTACATAAAATTGCTTCTTCTGATCTTAGCTACCATTCCCATCTTTAAAGCACTTTTTCTCTGGATTGGTTTTTGTTTTGTTTTTTTTTAGCTAATGGTGATTGGGTGCCACTCACACTTTATTCTGAAGGCTTTTGCAGATGCTGAATGTTACAGCATGCTCTGCAACTGTGGACAGTCTTTGCCATTGCCTGTGTGGTTAAATTGTTTAACAGTCAGGATTCCCCTGTAACTGGTAACCAGGACCTTACTGTGGTCCCGGCCAGCTGTGCCTGTCCCAGAGAAGTCAGACCAAGTTGTGAGTAGGCCTTTGTTCAATTCAGAACCTTAACTGCTGAGATTAGAGTTGACTGTGGAAGCAAGCTAAATGCCAAAATGTCAGGTAATGGCCTATGATTTTTTTTTTCTGTAAAGAGACAGGCTTCTCTCCTGCACAGTCTCAGTTTAGCACTGCTGGAAGTTTTAACTTTGAAAGAATGATGAGGTCAGGCTTGGAGTGCCCCAGTGCAGTGGCGTATTGTGTCTAGATCCCTGCTTGAGATGGATAATGTAATTTCACAGCAAGTTGAATACCTCTTTAATATTTGATGGCCCAAGGTAAACGAGGAGCACAGTAAGTGTGAGAATGCTGTGCAGTCTAATTATAGGCAGAAGTTTTCAGTGGAGAAAAGGTTGGCGTCTTCACTGACTCCCTAAAATGTCATCCTCTCCCATCTGTCATCGCCCATGTCTTGTTTGTATTTCTCTTCTGGGCATCACTTGTGTGTGAGTGTGTTTCAGGTGTAGAGATGTCTTTGAAGTGGTATTGTTTGTCTCAACTGAGGAGCTGCAGAAATGAAACCATCAGCAGCTTGCTGTTGGTGAACTGGTTGTTCTTCCAGGTATCGAGGGATGCAGAGGATTAAAAAGAGCAGGCAGAAACTAGTGTAGATGATGAATCGATCAACGTGGAGTGGCAGTGCTTGAGGATTGCTGTAGCTCCCTGTTTCATCAGCTGTGTGAATCCACTTTCAGGAGAATATTGTGGGCTATCACAATGTCAAATCTGTCTTTTCCATGGGATAAAGTGGGATCCTGGCCCAGTCCGGCAGCCACAAAGAGGCAGATTCATTTCAGCATTGAAGCCTGGCATAAATTGCTAGTCTGTGTGTCTGATCTATTGTCCAGAACACCTCTGAAACATCAAGTTTTCCCCTGACCCCCATTTCAGTTACAAATAATGTTAATTTGTTACTTGTAATTTCCTTGGTTTTATTCATTTTTAATTAAATGTTCTGGATTCAGTCAGCGATACCTCAGCTCAAACTGCATGTGCTTGACTTGTGGCTGAGTCATAATCATCTTCCTCATAAGCAGAGATCTGTCACTGTCTCCTGATTTAGTTTTGTCTGCAGGCTTTCATCCATATGCTTCCTTTATGTTCCTGTTTCAGATTTGGCCACTTGTATCAAAGCATGATGTGAATAAGCTTACTTCCCTGAGTTAAGACTGCCATGAAAACGTGGTGTTATGTGTCAGTGTCTGTAGTTTAGTATCATGTAACCATGCGTGGTACAGGGTGTGTTTCCATGGCCCAAGTCCACATAAACATATAAGCACAGAGCTTCTGCAGGAAAACTTGCTTTGCCTCAAACAAAATATTTATGTTTGCCTTTCGCAGCATTACTTTTAAAATACAAATTCCTCACTAACCACATGTGATGGTACAGTGCCTGTGGTAGCAGGCAGAGCTTGGAAGTCCTTTTGGTCTTGCGCTGTGTATGTGGGCAGGTTAAGAACAAGGTAGTTTTCAGGGATTGTCGTAATTGCAGTTGGTGTTGAGTATAATGTTTCTCTGAGGTTGTTATAGTTAATTTCTTTGAAAGTTTTAGAGCTGTTGTATAATTATTTATATGTCACTTGTAGCTTTTTCCCATTGCTGCATGAAAACGGGGTGAAGATGCCTTTTGAACATACTCCTTGCATTTAAGCTGATGCTACTACTGAGTAAAACAATCCAATCCTATACTGACCCTTTTCAGTATTGGTGCAACCACTCAGCAAGCAGAATCAGGAAACTGATGTTGAAATTAAAATAGAACAAAACAAATATCCTTTTCTTGCTACGTTATCATTTTACAGGAGAGAAAAAGTTACTTTTCAGTTGATTAGTAAAAAACCCAGTCAGGCTCAAATGCTTTTGTATTGGCACAGCACGTAGTGCCTTGGGGATAGGATGAGTTGATGAGGTGCCAGGACTGCCCTCTCTGGAGAAGAGGAGAGGTGTGACCACCTAAACATATGCCAGCTGATCACCTTAAAAGTACAATTTCACGTGGTATAAGATGAAGAGGAGTCTTAGCTACTTCTCTTTGCATCACTCCAGCAAAACTAACAGTGGTCATGACAAACTCCAAAAGGATATCAGAAGCAGACACCATGATTAAGAGCCAAGCTGCATGCACAGCAAACTGAGAGGCAGTAACTGCAGCTCTTGATTGCTGCCTGTTCTTTTCCACTTTTAATTGGAGAATGGATTAATTTTTATATCAGTGATTTCCTCTGAGGGGAAGGATTGAAGAAATCATAGAAATAGTCATTTCTAAAGGAGATGCGTCCAGAAGAGGAAAGCAGTCTCTTTGATCAGGGTGTGGACCAGACCTGGGGTTACAGGTTCTGCACTGTAATTTTTGCAGTACTGCTCCAGGACCTGCCAGCTTCTCTCATGAGCAGTGCTGCATTATCTGTTCTTGTGTAATTTACTAGAAAGACCTGAAATGTTATCTCAGAAAACTAGTTAGGTTTCTGTAGAATGGTTTTTGGTTTTGTTTTTTTTCCATACCTTGTTTAAAAAAGAACCCCACATTTCTGTGTTTGTCTCAACGTCTTTTCCTAACACCCTGTCACTGACAGCCTGACCCATGATACTATTCTGGGCAGATCTTTGGGGACTGAAATTGTTTTGAGTGCTCAGGCCCCTTCCCCTTCCTGCAATTATATCTTCCTGAAATGCATCCTGTGCAAGGGTGAAGATCAGCAAGAGGCAGTGCTGAAAGGCAAAGCAGTGGTAATTGATACAGTGTCTGCACTGGAAGCAAGGCTGTTCTTGAAGGATATGTCTGTAAACTGTTTGGTCTTAAAGTCTATAGTTTTTTTAAATGGACAAACTTCTTAAAAATAGACAGACAAACAGCTGTCCATACAGATGTATGGTGTAAACCACAAATGCAAGATTCTGTTAGAATTTATCTGGAGAAAGCATTAGGTAGGGATGCAGAGTTTGGTCTTTATGGGCTAGTGATTTAGAAGCCTTGTGCTTCCTCTACCAGGATTGAACTAATGGCACCAAGCTTGAAAACGAGTGTTGAGAGCTGTACTGATTTTGTCCTGTCTTTGCAACCCTTTGGCACTGGTGTTATACAGCTTCTGCTATCGGCTCTCTATTGGGATATCTGTAATTTTTCCTGGGGGTGTATGGAGTTCTATCTCCCTTTGCAGTCATAACCTTTCACCATCACTGTCTTCCAGTGTAGCTGTGAAACTGCTGACAAAGCTGGGGAAGTGGTTGCAAGGCACTTGTGAACACGCATGCCAGGACTTTCATGATGGCCAGAATAAGATGAGGGAACTCAGCCAAATGAAATGGGAATGGCCTTGTATGCACAGAGGTTAGGATATAATCTAACACTCAACTCTTAAAATTTAGATTTCCTACAATGAATTATTCTTAGGTAATAATTTTTAGGAAAATTTTGCCATCTAGCTTGAATCCACCTGTCTTGAAGTAAAAGGAAGAAGAAGCAGAAAGAAATGTTTGGTTTCATGAAAAGTTATGGGAACAGACTAGCTGCTGCAGTGAAATCCATCCTGTGAATATGTGGAAGCTTCTCACTCCTTCCTGTAAGGCTGGCCTCACTGAGACTGCAGAAATAGAGATCTGTGGGGAATATGAAAAAAAAGTAGAAATTACTTTTGACTAGTACTGATCTGAATCTAGCTTCAAGTTGGTAATACTGTTGTGAAAGACTTTGTCCTGTCACTGACACCGAAGAGCATCTTCAACAGGGATGAGGAAATGTCACATCAAAAATTTTTAGAAATTTTTGTTAATTTTTATTGGTTTTGGAAATGGCAAATTCTCGGAAGCAGTACATGAGAGCAGTGAGTGGAGTAGTTCTTTCCCTTTCACAGTTGCTCAGATATGGTGTCTCTCTCCTGGGGAGCAAGTTATACCGTGCATTTTTTTGGCTTGGCAAACTTCCTGTACAAGGTCGACATTGCCATTATACTGGTAGCACAGCATCATCATGCTTTAAATGTACTAGCTGCTGAGGTTATAAATGACTCCTGATTTTTTTGAATGCTGCAATATTTAAGTGTTCAGCTTGAGGCATTTTATTAAAGGGGCCTCATTACCAGAGCAAGTGCCAGGTGCTTTAAAAATTCTGTGCCTATTTAATATAGTTCATGTTGGGCATAACTAATCACTGCTAAGGCTTAAAACCTTTGGTGTATAGTGCATCTGGGAACAGGTAGCTGTGAGACTAGGCAGAGGAATCCCCTTTCTCATCCCTCTTCAGTAAAAGCTTACTCTCAGCACAAAGGTCCAATTTCTGCTATTTCTTGTACAGTGTGCAGAGCATAGCAATATGTGGGCAGCAAACTAGTGCAGAGTGCTCCCCTGTCTAGTGTTTCATTGTTCTTTCTGCCTGAGGCTTTGCAACCTTGGTCTTTTTTGGTTAAAATCTTTAAACAATGGATTATCTGTTTTCACGGGCTTTAGAGGATTTGAAATAGCAGTCACCCTTAGGCATTTGGCTCAAGATTATAGCAATAAATATATTCATCAGAGCCCCTTGGCCCTTCCAAGAGCCAGGCAGTCATAAGATTACCTTGACCATATTCTGCTTCTGACTCCAGTGAAGTGTGTCAGCCTCTTAACAATTCAAGGTAAGCCCTGTTCCTTCTGACCACTTGCACTCAGATGGTATGTGAGAAAGGGAGGATGTGTGTAGTGAGATTGAGAGCACCTACAATGAGGGATCTTCATTCTTGCTGGGATGTTGGATTTTATACACCAATGTGGATTTTCCAGATCAGAAACCTGTTCTGAAAGCCAGCATTGCTGCTTTTCCCCCCAAAGGCCAGCGGCCTGAAGATTTCATATGGCTTTAAAATTTTCAAATTGGAGTATAACTTTAATCATAATTGATGTTTCTGATCTTTGAATGCCAGCTGATATTCTTCTGAAAGGTGGTGCTGGGACTGGAAGGCCCTATTACCAGAGGTTACAAACCAGTTACCACCCAATTGTGATATCTGACGTGGCGTTTTCTGTTAAGAGTGCTTCCTGATTGTGAAGTTTAAACAGTGAATTTAATGTTTTTCTTCTGTTATTATGAGATATAAAGTAGTTTACAGATATCAGACATTCTGCTGTGTTGGTTTGGAGAAAGATGTCAGCTGTCAGGAGACCTGAAAGTCAGTTCCAATAAAAAGCTAAATTTTCTAAAGCAGTTTATTTATGGTTAGAAGAGCTGTTCATTGTATGACTTTGTACAGGCTGTGCTTTGCACAATGGGACTTAATTTTCTAGAGAGCAGCTTTATCTCAGGAAATTTCATTGCATGAAGAGATCTGTGATGTCTGTACATCTGAGGTCCTGTAAAGATTTCCACCCCTAACAGATTCTATTGATTTTCATCAAGTGCTATTTCCCGGACTTCTGAGCTGTTCTTATCACATCACATCATGCTTCTCATCACAATTAAATAGCATGTGCTGGTTGGCCGCTGGCTTTATCAAAAGACCCTCCCAGTACAGGTACGCAAATTGGGAAAGGAGAAAATTGAATTCTCTTTAGAAGGTGTTTTTACTTTGCTGCTTTTTTTTTTTTTCTTCTTTCCAGTGAGTAATGATAAACATTTGCTAAACCACACTGTATGTTTTCAAAGTATAGAATACACATTACCTTTACCTTGGAAAACTTTGAGCTTACTTTTCATCAGAATATACAAGTATTTAAAGCATTTGTAAAAAGAGCTGAGTCAGTTTCAGCACTTTGCCACGTTTTCAATAGAAAATGGTGGAAGCGTGGAGTCTTTTTGGGCTAGTACTTAGAATAGTCGCAGCATTTTCTGCTGTAGTTTTAGTCTTTACCTCCACACCTCAGTTCCCCTTCCAGAGGAAAAGTGGTGTTGCTTTTTTTTTTCAGTAGGTGGATAAGAATTACAAGAATTGGTAAATTAACTAAGCTATGTAGTGGCTTTGTGTCTGTACTCTAGAGGATCTGTATATTGAGTCTGGTGAGTTTTTTGCTAATGTAGATAGGTGGGATAAGGAAATGAAAATAGACTATCATGAACATGAATGATAGTGTTTTTAACTATTAGAAAAAATAGAAGAATATATACAAAATACGTGGTTGTTGATATTGCATTACAACTAGAATACTCCCATGTTCCCATGGGAATTAGCTGAGCGATACAGTATTAAGGGAATAAATGTAGTTTAAGCATACTTAAGACTGTAGAGCTGGTCAGAAATTCTGAAGATGTTACCCTCACTGAGTGAGCGGGAGCCTGGGACTGACCCTGGTTTCTCCTCTGAGTTGCAGGTCCCTGACTGTTGGATATGGTCAGCACTGGAGTTGCACCAGAACTGAGAACCTGTCCTGTAGTCTGGACTCTACAGTCTCTGTATAGAGGGGACAGGAGGAGGGAGCTCCTGTGCTGGGGCATCCAGGGGTTGTGAGCTGGAGCAGGCTAGCAGACAAACTGATCTTAAAGGAGAGGGAAGCTGAAGGTGTAAATTGTGGGAAATGAAGACCGGTTGTTGAAAAAAGAATGTCTGATTCTAGGAAATGAATGGGGTTCATAGAAGTGGTGGATGTGCTGAGGTGCTAGTAGGCTTTTGGATGCTAATGAAATGGAAAATATTGCATCAGGATGATCCTGCATTTGTCAGCATGTGTTGCCAAAGGAGAAATGCTAGACAGGGAACTGACAGATGACCAGCAAGGATGGGCAAGTGTGGCGCAAAGAACACGAGAAGGTTAGGTTATAACAGATTGTGTGAGAGGGAGGGGCTTTGGAGGAGAAAAGATGAGATAGCTCACATAGCAAGTAGATACAAAGGTTTATAGCATCTTGTGCCTTGGATGGAATCCAGGTCTCTAAATCTGAAGACCTGGCTGTCAGAGTATACCTAAAACCTGCTGGCAGTGGTGCTTCCATTTTATAGTTCTTCCACACTGAGAACAACCACCTATAGTTGCTGTAACTTATGGTTAGCTCAAGGTGCACCATGGCAGATCAGGTGATAGCTCTGCACATGTGATATCAGTGGGGTGATTAGGTAGTGGAATTCATCGTTTAGGATTTTGTTTTAACATGGAAATTGGTGACAGGAGGAGACACATGAAGATGTGTATGGGTGCACACCACCACATTCAGATATTCTGAAGATTGTGAAGACAAACACTCATAAGATTGAACGTATCAGAATTAATTTTGCTTATACAACCTTAATGCATCCCCCTTAAAACAATTTCTGACTTAACATAGATCGTGAAAATGCAGGGGAAAAAATTGATTTTCCTGAACTTGTTCTTTTAATTCTACCGTCTATACACATTTCATTGTAATTACTATAAGGAAGAAGGCATGATACAGATTGAAGGGGTTTTTTTATTTACTGGTATTAATTGAACTTTTGGAACTCAACAGTGTGAGTTAAGCAAGCATTGTATATATATTAATTCTTCTTACAGGTGTTATAGAGTGGTATGTGCAGTTTGCAGCCTTGAAACACTAGATCTTGGGAGCTGAACTTGCTGTGTTCTCTAGGACTTTTTTCCCTGTCTTTGGGGAATAATGAGTTGCAGAAAAAGTCATACCTTGAATTACTTCCTGTATTTTGTCCTTTGGTCTTCTGTGGCAATAGCAGTAGTGTTTTGTCCTAAACAATAGGGAAGCTTTGCTAGCATAAAGGGAGAAAACCCTATAAATCTAAGCACTTTTAGGGAAAAAGGAAGTGGAGAGGTTGAGGGTGAGAGGTCCTGTGAAACAGCTTAATATACAGCTTATGAGTCAGTAATTTCCTTTCCTTTTACGGTCATCTTGTCCAGATTTGGTATTTTCTTTTTCCTTATCAAGCCAGCCTCTTTTTTCTACTCCTTTAGGGAAAAAACCCAGCAACAATAACATGCAGTGGCACAGGTGTTTTTCAGGCCATGAAACTTAGAGCAAGGAAACAGGCAGGAATCCACTGCTGGAGCAGCAGATCCCACAGATAGTAGGAGAAATGATGATTATATCCCTCTCCTAATCTGTATACTGCATGTCCTAACAACCCAGAATCACTCACCACCTTGAGTTTATCTTGCCTGTGAAGAAAGAAGTGTGCAGCTTCGGAGTATATTCTAATGTAATAACTAACATGCAAGGTCTTTAGACAAAATAAGTTATTGTGAATGATTGTGAGAAAATTGAGGAAATCCTTTTAGACTCAAGACTGAAGCAATAGTTCAGGGAGGTATGACTCCCTTAGTTGCATATCACCACAGAGTTGTTTCAGTAGTTGCACTTTTTCAAGTTTCCTTTTGAGGGGAAGAAAAATAGCACTTTTTATTACTGTATTCTACATTAAGAATTCGATGTTATTTTTACAGGAGGGTTGATCTTTTCGTAATTTAGGTCTGTGGGGATTTAAATTTGAGGGCTCTTAGTGGAGTTGCTGTTCTGTAGACTGGAATATCTTTTATTACATTAGACCCGTTTATTTTGCACTTGGTGATGTAGCTGAGCAGTCCTGTGATCTGGTACTTCGTTCTTAAGTAGCTCTGAACGAAAGTCTGTGTGATCAGTGGTCATTAGGCACTATAATTAAAGCAGACCTATTTTTCCATATCACCTAGTTCAAATCCATGTCTTCAACAGTGAAGAGACCATAGGTTAACCATCAGTTGATCATTGTGTTTAAACAATAAAATACTTCATCTCTGCTCAGTTATAAGGCCGCCCTTATTGTAAGACTGTTGCTAGCAACCTGTGTGCAGATTTTGAGGTGTTTGCCTCTTTTGTAACTTTGTGGAATTTCGTTAGTTCTCAGAGTTGTGATTGGTATTTAATGATATAATGATATTTTTATTTACTTAGCCCTAGAAAATTTCCACTACAGAAGGCAAGAGGCAGTCCTTGCATCCAGAAGCTTACTACTTGAAATAGTCAGTATACATATTTAACAAGAAGTAGTGGATCCAGCAAGCATTCGTGTTACTGCATGCTGACCCATGGCTTGCAGGATTTTTTCATTTCTAAGGGGTGCACAGGGCTGGTTGTGAGCCACCTGCCCTTTATGGGGGAAAGGAGGGCTGGAGCAAGCATCAGATCTCCTGGAGCAGAAAGTCGGGGTACGAGACAGCCACAGACTTTGCTGATAGGTTTTGAAAAAACAAACAGGAAGTGAGTCATATTCATCTTCCTTTGTCAGCAACACCCACAGGAAAAAGTCACTGGATACATGTTTTTGATATTAAAGAACAAACTTACTGTGCATGGTGTTGAGGCTTGGAAGAGATATGCTGAAGAGGAAAAATTGATGTGGAGATGTCCTTTTTTAGATGTTTTTAAAAGGAACTTAAAGGAGATGTTGAATTTTAATTGACCTTTTTATTTTGTGCCCAAAGTTGAATTCAGCTGTTTTGAGGCTCTCAGTAGTTTGTCTGTGCTAGAAGTTATTTTTTGAGATCAAATGGAAAATGGCATTTGCTTGAGGCCTTTCTGTAAAATGCTCTTGCATTTTATCTCATCTGTATAACATGTATCAGAGGAAGGTGCCTGCTGTGTCTGCTGTTCCCTCTCCTCCTTGGCTCCTTAATTAGCAAGTAAGTATGTTTAGTTATTTGTCAGTACTATTTCAGGGAAATTAAAAACAGGTAAATTGAGTAGAACACAGATTACTCTTTGGAGATAGTTAAACTGAATTCTCAGTGATGAAAGGAGAGGAACAGGAAAACTAGCTTATGCACAGGGCAGGTTTTTGTCCTGTCTAAGTGTTTGTGGGTAGATTATGTACTATTGTAATGTTTTTTCAGAGGACCTGCTAAAATGATGGTTTTCCAAATAGGTGTCACTGGACTGTGTCACAGATTCACTGGAAGCGTGTGTGTATAGTGGGAAGGGGTAGCAGTAGTTGCAGTGTTTGTACCTCTGTGGCTTCAGAGGGGTTAATAGAGTCAGGCAGGTGGGACCATCTTCACTCACAGCCTGTGTTGACAAGGAGAAACTCAGCAAACATCCATCATATTTAACTTCTTAGCATTAGATAAACATTACAAAACTCATAAAAAATGCTGTTTCACTGTTGTTTTGGTGTATGATCAGTTTGAATGTCTCTGGCTCATCCAGATTGAGCAGTCTTTGTCATAGTCCATCTGTAAAGTACCAAAAGACCTTTTTTCATATGTCCTAAAAGCACAATGTCATTGATACTTGGTCACTGCTAGTGTCAGATGACTCAAAACCATTGCATAAGCTTCTGTCATTTCAGAATCAGTGTTGATCTCATTGTTAGGACTGTCAGAGATTTCATTTAATATTTTAAAAACTGTTGAATCATCTGTAATTGTCCTTCTAATAAATGGAGAGATTATTTAACTCCGGTGAAGCTCTGATGGCTAACATCAGTGTTTAGATATCCATCCATGTTTTCCAATTGTCAATACAAGAAAAACTGAAATCAAGTAAGAGTACCTTTGAAGATGGATAGCAAGATACTGAATCTATTTCAGGGCCACCTGTAATTGCAAGAGAATGAGCTACTGGCTGTGCAAAGCTTCTTAACTGGGGAGTGGGTCACGTACTTGCTATTGAGGTTTTCAGATGATGGAGGGGAAGTTAGCCAGCACACTGATGGGGATTTGGTTCCAGCTCTTATCAGTAGTTCTGGCCAGATGAGGATAGAACATCCACTTTATGGCAATGAAAAGTATCAGGAAATGCCTTATTCAACCTGCTCTAACAATTTGGATGGATGAAGAGTTCAAATTACTGTATCAGAACCTCCAAGTGTCTGTCTTCCTTTCTGTCAGTTAGCTAAGTAACCTCTTTTCATTCTTAGGTATAATTTGGCTGGGTTTTATATATGCCACTTTCTTAATTCTTTAAAAAAGCGTCATGAAGGCACCTACTGCTGCAGACTTCACATTTTGCAGGTAGATGGTATGTCTGATGGAAACTTCGGAAGAACAGTACTCCAGTGATCAGCTAATTCATACAGCTGTTAGGCTTGTTCCCACCAACAAGGGAAGAGTGTCTCTTTCTAGTATACTGCTGCTGTGCTAACAGAAAACCCAGCAGCCCTTTAAAAACTGTATTTTACCATGGTGCTTCATGACAATGGTATTGCTGTTATTTAATGATGAGACCTTGGTCCTCCTGTTTCTAGGCCTGGGTGTTGAGCTGGGAAGGAGGTGCTCTGAGCCCTGCTCTTTAAACCTGAGTGCAGGGCACAGAAGGGGTAGTACTGCTAGTAAGATATGTCATCTCGGATGCAGAAGGTGCAGTGTATATACATTGTTGGTAGCTTTCATACCGATTACAGCATCTCTATGAATTATGGTTATTGCAGAGCACTTTATTAAATAGTTTCTTTGTAAAAGATATTGACGATTTTTTATTTTGAGTAGTGGTTTAGGAATAGATAGCTTGCTCTCATCAGAAAGGGAGACTGTCAAGACAAGAAATTCAGTTCTGGCCAAAGGGAAAATATTTCATTGAGTGCATAAATTAATCTGTGGAATTTATTGTTGCAGTACATCAATGAGGCTAAAACTTTGTGGGGTCAAAAGTAATCTTATATTTATGCGTTATATAGCCAAATCCTGCAGGTCAAAACAAACTTTTAAGGCCTTTTGGAAGGGACAGACAGCTTCCTTGAGCTTAAAGTGTCCCTAAGTGTAAAGCATAATAAAAAGGACTACTTTTCCTGATGACTATTTTGCAGATTTGTCTTCAAGGCTTTCTTCTGCTAATTTTTGAAATACCTGGGACTGGACAGTACAGATGGTAGGATACTGATGTGAATGAGTTTTAGGACAAATTCAGAATGACATTTTTATGTCCTGGATAATTTTTGAAGTGTTTTAAATAACTGATTCTTACCAGACCACAAATAATTATCACTATCCCACTAAAAACAAGGTGTTACATTCAGATTATTACACTGGTGATAAAATATTAGGTAGAAATGTATTCTGCAACACAGGCTACTTAAAATAAATGTAGGGTTTTGACAGGATGGAGGAATAATGTATAATTTTTATGGGGTTTTTTTACAATATCTTCAAAAACCATAACAGAGTAGACCTAGTTGTTATTTGGATGGATCAGGCAGACAGTGGCACATCTTTAACCTGTTCTCAAATAATGTTCAGTTGGAACACAGTCCAGTGTTACCTCTATTTGGACTGAAGTCTATCTGCTGTTTTGTTTGTCTAAACCTTTGTCCTTGTTGAGAAGAGAGGTTAGAGACCTCTGCCAGTGCTGGTGCTCAAACAATTGATTCACAGGAGTGTGACTTGTAAGTGGGCAGCTGTGTTTCTCTGCTGCTGATACAATTCAGATATGGGTGGATTGAGAGGTGCTCTGGCAGCCTGTTGATGTTGTTTTGTCATTTATACATAAAAAGGCTGTGTATTATCCAGTCCTACTTTGCCCTAAGTACTGGGCCACCACGCTGGTATAGAGCAGCCCTCAGTTTGTTTGTAGCATTGATGATCCTTTGAAGCATCAGGGCACAGCTGGGCCTCTGCAGGGCTACCTGCACCTTTTCTGGCCAGATTGCTCCCGAGTAAGTGTGAAATGCCACAAGATAGAGTAAGAGAAATTGAGTTGGTGGCTTATGGTCACAAACACAGAAGTATTTTCAAAACAGTCTTTACCTCTCTTAAATGATTAGGCTTCTCTTGGGTTTTGTGCAAAAAGTAATATTTAGATCCTTATTGGTTCTGTTAGTCCCAGTTTTTTAAAAATTAATTTACTTAACGTATTTCATGAGCAAAAAGACAAATCAACCAACCTGTGTAGTTGATGGACAAAATACTGACACACTATTAGAGAGTTAGTATTTCCTATCCATTCAACCATCAAATGCCAATAAATAATGGTATCAATGTATTGCTATTATACCATGTTATATTTTGAATGTGTGAAAACAGAAGAATAATTGTCAGCAATAGAAGATCTGAAAGGAAACTGTTTAAAATAATCCAAGCATGGGCATCTTTTTGAAATTATGTGTTTTGCTTATTTCACCTATGCGCTGGGCTTTGTTCAGCCTGAGCTCCATGCCCTTTTTTACTGCCATATCAGAGGATGGCCTCTCTCAGAGGCATAACTGATCTGATGTGGTATCACAGTTTATAAATAACTCTAGAAAATTAGGGCATACTCTCAGTTAGGGCTGAGCTCTGTATGTTGGAAATGTGTTGGTGGACCAGGACTGGCATGGTAAGGGATGCTGCTGTCAGGAGTTAAGATATGCTGGGAATGGTTCATGATCTCAGGACTGGAAAAGTAGAGGAGAGTGTAGGGAAGAATAAAAGGAAATGTGTGCATTTTAACCGGCGCCTTCTGGGTTGTGGGTTTTTTTTTGTTTTCCTCATTAGCAAATTCAGTGTGTTTTTATTACTTTAGATTTTTGCTACCTCCTTGACTTGTATTATCTGAGACCCAGTGATATGACATGAGACATGTTAGACAAAGATTTTTGTATACAGGTTGATGGAAGAATACAGCGTAAATGGAAGGAAGAGAAGCCTTTTCATAGAAGTGTCCAAATAGAATACATCTAGATTCCAAAGGCACCTTTATGAAACAGATGTTACTTAGGAATGTTTATTTTATAAAGTACTGGAGATAAATTAATGCTACTGAAAGGTTACTTTTTCTGTATAGATATGGAATATTCTTATATCTATACTCTTTTAGCATGTGGTCATTATGCATAGTGCTTTATTGCCACCTATCTCCTCTCATCCCCCTGTTTTCCTTCATATCCTGTCCTTTATCCTCAATGCTGAAATTAAAATTTATTTAATACCGCTAAAACTAGGGATCCTGGTTTTGGTATATTAGAGAATAAATTTGTGGTTGGAATTATTTTCATCCAAGCTGAAATTTTGTCTGCTTCCCTGCAATTTCTTGTGTGCTACAAGAGGATATTGGCTATGTATTAGCACATATGTGGCTGAAAAGGATACGTAGAAGGAGAGGCAGAAGCTGGTATTTTCTTTCCCTGTGTTTTTTAAGACAGAAACTAAATATAGTGAGTGTTAAGCAGATGGCTATGTTGTTGCATAATAAATATTTGAAGAAAATTAAATTATGTCCTCCCTGTTTGCTGACAACAGTTTCAGCCCCCGTAGTAACAGCAGTAATAATAATAGGAGGATTTACAGTGTATTTATTTTTTAATTCTCAAAGTGAGGTACCTAGGAAGGTCATATAAGGAGATTTTTTTTTATTTTTTTTTTTTTTACATGGGAAAGATCAAGTGTGATGTGCCTGAGGTCATCCAGCATGTCAGCAAGTCTTTTGAAAGAGTGTGCAGGTCCCCTTGACTCCCAGGCAATACTTTTCCATTTTAAACCATGCTGACTTGCAAATACTTAGTTGAGCATTTCCTTCAGAACTTCATTGTTTGTTTGGGTTTTTTTTCTTTTCTTAATTCCAATCTAATTGTTTAAAAATGTTAAATTGCCAAAAGGAGAAAATAAAACCAGACTTACATTCCTGTCCAGTGTACCTGAGCAACAGGCTTGCTATGAAAAACCTACACTGAAGGCTCTCCTGAGGGTTTTGTTGTGAAGAAGAGAAGGTGGTGGATGCCAGAGAGATGATGAAGATTTGGCAGAAATAAGAGATTTTATTTATACTGCTGAGCTTCATCTTGTGATATTAATAGCATACAGGCATTTCTTTTGGATAGAGTGAGTGGATTCTGTATTTAGCTGAGGTCAGTGTGCTGCTCTTTCTGTCATGAGCCAGAAATCCTATTGCCATTCAGCTGTTTGCATACATTACCTTGCCTTTACTGGGAGGACTCTTTTATTTCCTTTTGTAAATCATTCTGATGTTGCTAGATTGAAAGTTGTGTGTGAGAGATACAGGATAAGAGAAAGAACTGTAATATCTGACTCAAAGGTGAGAAGCTTGGACAGCAGATTAGATCTGCAGCAGCAGAAAAAGTAATCTGGTTGATGGTCTACCCCCTTTTCTTAAGGACTCTGCAGACATGCTGGAAAGCAAGTTGAAGAGTTTATGAATTGTCCCAATTACCCATTTCCTGCTGACTCTTACTGATATTTTTCTGTCCTCTGACTGGAAGTAATTGTATCACGTGATAGAAGTGGAATTGGCGCTTATCACATGGTAATTTGTGTGATGGGAGTAGTTTGCAGCTGTATTGCAGCAGAGTGTATCATCCGGAGTTTGAGTGGGATGTCTTTTTTCCACTTGGTGGGGAGAGAACAAGGCCTGGGATTCTTTACGGCCTCTGTAAAAAATTGTCATCTGCCCCAGCTTAAAGATATATTAATAGCATCTTGATCTCTTACATGCATGGTTGGACCTGTTGCCTGGATACAAACGTAAAGTGATTAGAAAGGTATCATTAATATAAAATAAACAAAATAGGTCATAAATGTACCCAGTTAGATGTTTTTTCCTGTGTGCCCACCGTGCACATTTGTACTTGGCTCTTTTCCTTGCTTGTTGCAGATTGTGCTTTGCTGTAATGCTGCGTTAGGCTTTTCACAAAACTTTAAGTATAACTTCTGTGATATTTTCTGCTAACTCTCTCTCTGTGGTTTCTTCCCTGTTCTTTGAAATAAACCCTTATCAGTTTTTCTCACATCATTTGTACCCTTCTGTAATCTGTTACCTTTTGTGTGTCTTTGATCAAATGCTGTCTTGTCTTCTTAACTTCTTTCAGTATGCAGTTGTATTTTTAGTTTCAGTGTGCTGCATTACTCTTCTTGGTAGATATATGCACTGTGTCACATAAAGGAGTGTTAAACATTTCTACAAAAGGCCCTTGTTTTTAGCATCTCCCTAGGGTCTTGTAATGGATTTGTTAGGGCTCTGGGGAGATGTCCCTTTCTAACCTAGTTTCTGGTTCAGTGGTTCTCTTTTCCATAATTTCCTGCAGCATTTCTGATTTTCTTTGTGAAAATATATGCTCACTTCTGAAGCTGCTCTTACCTCTTTTTTGCATGCTTCTTTCAAGTGTAGATGAAAATGCCTGTGACAGGTTTGGTAATGTTTCTTCAGTTAATTCTCTATTTCTTAAAGTCTGTTCACATATAGAAGCACTGTACTTTAAGGTGTTATTTTTCTCTTTCCAGCTGCTCTGATAGCACTCTGTGATACTGTTGTTTTCAGGGTGAAGAAACTAATGCAATTTTTTAGGTCTCATGACTTAACAACCAACTGCTAGAGGTAGACAGCAGTGACTGAGTTCTTAGTTTGCTTCAGCTGTGAAATAAATCGTTTGCTTAAACCCTGCCTGTGTAGGCCTTTGGTATGAACTGCCAGAGAAGGAGGAGGAGTGAAAAGAGTGTTACTGGCTTCCTAAATTCAGGACAGTAAAGAATCAAAGTATTCCTTGCTTTCTCTTGGAGAATCGTTACATGTTGTTTAGCCACCAGTATTACTGTGAATGAGCGCTAGGTACAGGCATCTTATATCTGTGCTATTTGGTGATTAGGGAAAGGAATGCAGGACAATTATTTAGTGGTTAATATGCCATAACTGAGATTAGAAGATTTGACCTAGGTCCCTTGCTCTGCTTTTCATGTGAACTTTGGTAGTTTACTTCATTGCTGCCTCGGTTCTGTTTTTTTCAAATTAGGATAATATTTATGTTCTAATACTTGTGTGCAATCTCTGTTTATTTTGAAAAGTATGTGGGACAGGGACTGTCTTTTGTTAGGTATCCAGAGATCTGGTTATATATACAGATACAGTTCTGTGCTTGTGTATATGTTTAGGTAGATACATAATATATAGCAATTTTAACCTTGGCTGAAGCCTTTTGGTGTATGCTGTGATGTAAATAGAAATGAGAATATGGTTGAAACAAATGATATGATGCTTTCTCAACAGTTTGGTCACAAAATACAGCTTCCTGTTTTTAACTGTAGGTGCTGGTTTTAGGTCTTGCAATAAATACTGTATGATAGCTTTCAGAACTCATACATCCATGCACAAATATGTAAAAGAAAAATTTCTATCTGCCATTTCATGACTTTATTTCTTTGATATCATGATTCATATTATTATAAAGCCCATTCACCTTTTTGGCTTACTTTGTGTCATAAAATGCACTTATGAGAAATAAAGGAGAAGATGAGAATGCCGTATCCAGTCAGAGAAATTGTATGTGTAATACACTGTTTTGTTTCCAGTAGTACCCGATGATTGGTGTTTTTGGAGGAAGTGTTAAAATCTTCACAGTGGACAATTACATAATTATGAGTGAGTTTCAGAAACACTGAAGACATTTAAGTACACACATCTCGCTGAAGGACAAGGAGGTTAAAAAACCCCAAAACTATAAATGCCTATCTCCTTTGTGTTTGTAGAAACTAAAGGAGTTTCTATTTTCGTATTTATTGTTAGATTTAACTAAAATATTGCTCTGATACTAGATTACATGATTATGCATGGCTGCTTCTCCATTCCTCCCACTTCAAATAACTTGGTTTATAATTTTGATGTGAGTTTTGTTGTTGCTTAAGGTAAACATCTTATTTAGTCAAGAATTATGAGCTGCACAAATAGTGAACATTGAAGGCTAGCTAAGTAGTAGGCTTGAGAGAAAAGAAGCAGGTGTAGTGGATCATACCTTGTACATGAGTCGACAATGCAAATAATGTTTATGAAGGAGCCCAGCATCTGAGACACATAGTCTTTGTACTGTGTACTGGAACTGTGGATGGCTGCAGCTTGTTTGCATCACACTTGAGGAGAGATGAGAACCAACTGGAAGTAGCTCAGGAGAAAGCAATAGCAATGAAAATCTGACCCACAAGTAAAGAGTGAAACAAGCAGAATTGCTTAGGCTGGAGAAGTTAAAATAATTTTAAAATTTTACAGTGTTCTGCAAAGAAAAAAATGTCTCCTCCATGTTCACTCAGGGTAAGACCAGAAGTACAGGGCTTAAATTGGAGAATTAGAGTGGACTTCAGGAAACACAAAAACTTACAACAGTGCAAGCAGTTAAGCAGTAGACTGCATTGCCTAGGGACCTTCTGGACATTCTGTCCTGAGAGATGTTAGTGGAGATAACAGGCAAATGTGTCGGGAATGCTTTAGATATCACTGGTTCCACCTGAAAGAATTTCCTTCTGTATGTCATTTCAATGGTACCAACATTGGTTCTGTATAGTTTCCCTTCAGTGTTAAGTTTCATTGCGTTTTTCTTGAGGATTTTTCTTTCTGTTAAATACAGTTTCAGTCAGGGTGGACTTAAACACATTAAACGTGAAGATAGTGTATGTTAAATAATAATATATATATAATGTCAATATTATTTTTTTCTAAATGTCTTGTTTACTTTTTGATCATGCTGATCAAGTGACTGTTTTCACTGACATGTGACACAAATTCTTCCAGAGTAACTACAGGTAATTTATAGATCATAATTTAAAACCTCCCTCTCTCTGTGTTTTATTTCTTTCTCATTTTCTTTGTTGCTGTGGCCCCAAACTGCCCAACAGCGCTTCTCTCTTAGAATTTCCTAAACTAGTTCACATTATTCTGTATATTCAACCAACTTCACTGAAAGTTGTATTCAGTTGAAATTTTATTTCATTTTTCTGCTTTCTTTTGCAACTATTTAATTACAACCTGAAAGAAAATAGATGCTAATCTTTGAGAGCTCCACAAATACCCTTCTTCCATGCTCAAAACTGATCAGTGGTTCTTGTTTTGTTTCTTTTTGCCATTTTCCCGCTTGTGACAGTACTTTGTTCTTCTTGCCTGAACAGTGATTTGAGTAGCCCTTTGTGTGAAGGACTTGACCAAATCTTTTGAGAAAGTTCCAATAAACAATGTGTTCTTGTATTCCTTTACTCCATCAGGGTTTTTTCTAATCCTTGAAAGAATTCAGCTCCTTAACAGATCTACCTTGTGTTCAATTCATCTTGTCCCCTCAACTATGCAGAAACCTTCAGTGTTCACATGCTCAGGATTCTTCTTCTCTCTGTTCTTGAGAAGTCTTTGGGTTTGCGCAGACTTCCCAGTTTACAACATTTCAGGTTTACTTTCCTGTGCTGAGGTGGTGCTTACAAATGGGAATACAGGACCAGTATCCCCTGTACAATTTTCAGTGGCGTAAATTCTCACAGAGTACTACTCCTCTCCTGCGCCTGCATAATCTGGTGCATAGGGCCATTGCAAGTATTTGTGCACATGCACAATGCACTAAAAATACCTGGTTTACCGCAGCATATGCCAGCGCAGGACAGTGGCAGCACAACAAAGGTGATGTGCAGCTGCTTCATGTGTAGGAAAGGGAGGGGAAGGAAGGGAGATATCTGCCACCTTCTTGACAGTGCTGTTGGCTTAACCTGGTTTAAGATATGTTGGATTATCTATATTGGTATTTTCCTTTTGCATTAGGAAATTCTCAACAGAAAGTCACAGAAATGTAAACACAGTAGTACTGAAGAACATCATGTTTAGCCATTATGTTAGCAACCTTTTCTCATTGTATCTTACTAAGAAATGCATGTTTTTAACATCTTTATTACAGCCTGATTTTTTTTTTTTAAACTTGTTAGATGCTGAATGTTGGGAGGTGAATCCAGATGTAGATGAAGACACTAACAGAGAGGAACTAGAGATACTAGAAATGATGAGAGAGCATCAAAATTAGCTATTTCCCATTTGTGGGGAGGCACTGGAGAGAATACAGTCAAAACAAAGTTTAACCTGAAATGTGTATTTGTCTGTGTGCACAGTGGAAGAGTGGAACTGGAAAAGTGCTAGTGTTTTTCCAAGCACAAGAAGGCTTTGGAGTAAGTAGCTGTGCAGCTGATAAACCAGTTTGCAGATGTGTCATGGTAGCAAAAACCAAATTAATAAGGTTTTGGGTTATACAAATTAAAGAGAAGTTCCTCTTGAACAACTGTGGAAGTTAACTTGCCAGGTGTGCAGGCCCAAACAACTTGTTTCTGTATGGATGTAAACTAACAGAAGAGAGTTGAGGGACAAATCACAAATGGGTATACACTAAGGGACCGACAGGCAAACATGCTTGCTTTGGCTATGTGATAACTAGAAGTGTAGGTAGGAGATGTGATAAGAGTCTACAAATATTTGAGAGGCACATACTTGAAAGATAGAAACTAATTAATTTAGTAAGGTGAGAAGGGGCATAACTAGAAACAAGGGAGTGAGATTATGAAATATATTAAAGGATGGAATAGTTTGCCCAAAGGAAAGGTTGGAAGGACAAATGTATAAGATCAAATATATAAGACTAGTAGAAAGATTCAGGAAATAATCTAACATCAAAGAGTCAGTTTTCTGATGAAAATAGATTGAATAATTTAACAAGTTTCTTCTACATTTAATTTATGTTTGCTTTTGAGATATTAAGGCAAGTTGTCAGCCTCTCAACTCTTTAATTTTGCCTCCCTAATGCTTCATCACAATTCAAATCTGTTATTGCATACCAACCTTACATGCTGCCTTTATTTAGAAAAATGTTTAAAAAAGGAACAGTTGGGCAAACAATGAAAAAAGAGACAAGGGGAGAAGAAAGGTGAATAAGCTTTGGGAATGACTTTTAAGAATGTTGTCTTGCTACATTTGGCCTAAAAGCTGTAGCTGCAAATAAATGGGAGTAAACTAATAGCAGATATAGAGGTCTAGTTGCACTATTTTGTTCCCGTTTGCATCTAGGTGAACAAGGGTGAGGGACGTCCCAGGCTGAGAGTTACTATTTGTGTTACATGTGGCGTGTGGCTAAACATGCAACTGATGGGATGGTAAGAACAGGAACAAAATCTTTTTTAGCACAGAGGAAGCAACAGAATTTTTGCTTAATGAAATTAACTGCATTTTAAATTGCAGCCAGAAAGTCAGTTTGACTCCCATCTGAGAGGATGGACAGCAGCCCTAAGTTGCTCCGTTTGGCTTGTGCAATAGGGTAAGTAGTAGAAAGTGTTCAGGTTCACTGCTACTCTCAGTCGCTTCTTGTCTGGATAGATGTCAGTTGCCTGCTAGTGTTCTGGTGTGTGAAGGAGGACAATGAGGAGGAGTCACATCAAGCTGCTGCTTGTGAGAGGAAAGATGTGGTTATGCTTGACATTTGCTGTCTGGCTCCTGCTGGCTAGAAGGCATCCCTGGGATTAATTTGAGGAGATTATTTAAAGAATTTGGAAAGTGTACCAGTTTGGGGGCTTTCCTTTGTAAAGCAAAAACCCCTAAACCTCAGTTTTCAAACAGCACTAAGAGAAAGTAAATTTATGATGCTGCATTTTATTTCTGTACATTGTCTCTACATGCAGTCTTTACAAGGTTTTAAACTGCTGTCTGCCTGAGCTCTTGTTATCGAGCACTTCATCTGAGAGTGTGTTTTAATTTTTTCATTATGAAGTAAGGTCTTCATGTGAAATTTAAAGCCAAGTTCACAGTGCCATGATGCTTATGATCTTGGATGTTCCAACTTTCTGACTGGTGGACTGTTAGCTTTTAAAACAAGCCAGGAGGTTCTTAGCATATTCTTCCCCTTTCTGCTTTTCCTTTTGTATAATTGGGAATCAGTTTCAGCGATTAAGAAATACTGTCTTCACTTTCACTTGACATGTTTTTAAGAGGCACAATAGTGTGTGCACTGTCTTGTTGAATAATTTGCGTTTAGAACAAAGCATTTGTTTGCTCAGCCTGTGTGCAGTGATCTTCATACTTGTATAAAATAAAGTACCCTTTGATCTTTCTTTCCTGTGTATCTCTAATCCAGACCCATTTTACACTCCCCTCCCCAAACCCCAGCTGGAGAGTGGGCTTGCAAACTAGGCATTGTTGGCTTTTGCTCTGTGTGCTGGCTTCTGAACAAAGGTGCTGCTGAAAAGGTGAGTACTTAACTTCCATCCTCTTTGATGCAGATTTATGTTCAGAGGGAACTGATAAATTTAGACTCACCAAACCTATCACCTTAAACCGTGTCTAGGTTTGCAATGGGGAAAATCTAATCTACCAGCTCATAAAATCGTGAGCGTCAGCCATCAAAGCACTGTTAAATTCTGGTTTAGTGTAAATTGGATGGCATTCTGCAGCACAGCAGATCAGAGTAGCTGAAAGGTAGGCATGTTTCATCTCTTAAACAGGTTTGAATTTAAAGATAGAGAAATCTCTGACACTCTGAAAATAAACAGTATTAAAATTACAATTCCTACCCTATGATGAGCATGGGATAGGATGGCTGAGAGGAGTGCTTGACTACCCATTTCCTACATAGTTGTGTGAATTCTTCATCAAATCTCATGTATGTCACACCAGCTGTCTTCTGAAAGTAGCTGAGGTACCTGAGCATTAACTGAAAGGAAAAGAAGACAAGCTTTTATCAAATCGAGAAAGCTATAATACTTATGAGATGGGGGATAAGTTTAATAGTATTGCTCTGCTATGAATACTTAGGAATTTCTGGAAACCTTTCCCTTCAGTCAGTGAAATGCCAAGTGTGCCAGGCATGCAACGGTGCAGTTGGGGGGGGGAGGGGTGTGGTCTTTTTACAAGTGTTTCCAATTGGCAGTGAATCAAGTAAAACAACAAAGGATTAGTACAGAAGGGAACTTTAAAAAACATCTAGAGTGCTTTATGGATGAGAAATAATGTGTTTTATCGGCATGCAAACAAAACTTTGTTTATAGGAGAGTATTAGTACTTTAAGGAAGGGTAGATGAAAGTAAATATGTGATACTGTAAGGTCTGTATTGTTCTGTTTTCCATGAGACTGCATTAACCATCAGAAATGGGGATGTCACGCATAAGGGTTGAAGATGGTTCTTCAGGAGCTTTTGTAAAACTTTATGCTGTCAGATATTACATGTGTATTTGTCTTCTGCAGACTGTTTTCCTTATACATGTTCTGTATTTACAAATACTGGTGTTATCTACCTGTAAAACCACTTCACATTAGAGTTACTAGCTTAATATTTTAGGAACCAAAGAGAGTCATGGGTAAAACATTCTAGAAGTTTCCAGCTAGTAGCCTAAAATATACTTACATACAAGAAGGTTGTAAAGTGAATATCTTGACTATGGAGAAAAGTATCTTGGAATGTTCAAGATTAAAAGCAAATATTGTGTATTCCACTAGAAAACTGGACTTTTATACTTGATAAAACTATAGTTTTCAGTTTTGTCAGTTACTGTTATTGCTTACTTTTCCTGTAGTAAAGTTTTAAAGAGATATCACTATTATTAAATGTGATTATTATATATATTTATTAAAATATATATTATATATTTTTATATGTATTTAATAAAATTACTAAAAAAAAATTAAGTATTACCTTGTCTTGTAAGAAGCTATTAAACACTTTTCAGGAGAGATATGGGTATTTGTTAAAAGGAAAGAGGTTGAAGGAGTTTGTTCTGTAACTGCTATTTGGATTCTGGTTTTGAATACCCTTGTTTTAAAAATCAGTATTTTCATGGTACACTTGCTATTTGTCTCATCTGGTGCCTCTTCATCTTGTCTCAGAAGATTTGTCTGTTGATGTCAGAAATCCATGTTAACGTGACACTGTTGTATCACAATTCTGGTTTTGACCTTATAGGAATATTTCATGGAGTTTAGTGTCCAAAAGATGTTACATATTTTTATTTCCTTTTTTAACTTTCTTTTTTTGGTTTTTTTTTTTTTGTTTTTGTTTGTTTTTGTTTGGGGGTTGGGTTATTTTTGGACTTTGGTCATTTCAGAGATATCTACTAAATTTCAGGGCATGTATTTGAAATCATGAAAGACAAAGCAAGATTCTTTTCCTGCTTTTGTGTATAGATAAATATTCCTGGTGGAGCAAGATCTTGTTCTGTGATTCTCTTGCTCTATGACATCTACGAGAAGAACCTTTCTGATTAAGGACACTTAAAATCTCTTAACAGAAGGATACTAAAAGTAGTCTAGTGCATACAGCTCAAAACCTAGTTCTTTGTGTCAGAAGTGTGTCCCTGACTGACATTTGGCAGAACAGTATGAATTGAGTTAGAGTTTGCAGTTGTATTTGGCATGTTTCTTCTGTCAGGAAGTGGTGAGGAGCAGTCAGGAGGAATACAATATACAGAAAGATTTGCAAGCAAGCAAGGAGCAAGCTTAATAGCAAGAAGTAGCAGGTAGATGTAAGGATCTGCCTGGAGTTACAGTTAAGAGGTTGCAATTTTATTTAATAATATAAAGAATAATTCTCTGTACCTGGGGGGTTGTAGAGAATAATAATTTCCAATAAGGTTTAATTCAGCAATTATCATGTTACTCTTGAGGCTAGGCATCTTTGGTCTTTTTACTGTTAGCTGCTAAATCATGTGCGTAGTGGTACAACTGAATGGGAGAAAGCATTTTGTTTTTTTCTCTAAAACTTTCTGTTGTAGACAAGGCCCTAATAGCAAGCAAAGCTTCTATGTTGAAAAGTGTTAGGTCAGTTACTGAGGATACTTGTGTTATTGTGGTTGTCCTCTAGAAGACATGGATTCCTTAAAAAGAAACAAAACAAAAACCCCAAACTGATAACTCAAACTCCCTTAACCTTATTTTCAAATGTGATACTTTTATAAAAGATGAAGTTTCAGGGATCTGAAGCAAGTTGCTTCTTTCCTCTTTTTGTTTCTCTCACCCTTTTAAATGAGTTACTGTATGTCGTTTAACTGACTGAGCTGTAGACATGTGCTAACTTCATGTATCTAACAGAAGTGCAGTAAGTAATGCACAAATCAGATTTGTTAAATCAGACAGCCTGATGAGACCAGAAATACAAAATATTTGGAATATAGCCGGATTTAGCAGTGTAATTTTAGGTATGGAAGGAAGCTGACTGCTCATCCCTGATGTTCTGTGGTATCTGTTTCTTTGTTCTCTGATTTGTGATGGAGGAAGGCTTGAACACCACCTTTGATACATGTGAAATCTGGAGAGGGATCTTTAGAGTCCTTACATTAATATACTGCATACTACTCTTCATTTTCCATCCCCAGAGAGCTGATGGTTTGGAGGTGATTGTAAGTACCTAAGCTTACTGCAGGAAAACCTTCTAAGCTCCCCCTTCATATCCTTACTCAAACCAGAAATTTGTGCACAGGGCAAAGTTTCAGACCTCTGTGTTAGAAACACTGGATTTGAAGATGGAGTGCTCTTCTGTTTACAAGCTCTTGGCATGTGGGGCTGTGTTATCAGCAACTGCCTGAATCAGGCCCTTTCTGTTGAGGGATTTTTTTCAAGCAGACTGACATCTCCCTCACCAGTAAGCAATAGCATCTTTGTGATGCCTTTAAGATGCACTGGCTTTCGTGAACTAGAGTATATGGGGGTGGATATTGCATTGAATTTGGTGTATCTCCGAAGCTGGCAGGATTGTTCCCAGCTGTCAGTGACTGACAGTAGTTGAGTTGCTGTCTCAGAGTTCAAGTTAATGGAATTTGCAGTTCAGTTTCCCTTGCATTGTCTGGCAGAGACTAAATTTCCCATGAACTAGAAGAGCAGGAGAGATTCCACAAAGTAGAAGCTTTGCATGTGTGTTGGGTCTGAAAAATTGCTGCAAAGTGCTGTCCTTCCTGGGGATAGCTTCTTGCCAACAAGCATGCTATCAGGTGTTTCATTTTGTTCTAACTTCTTACACTGTACTTATTGCTGAACATTTCCAGTTTCCAGAATTGCATTAAAAATGTGATAGATGTATGTTATATGATTGTCATCTTATTATTTTTCTACACAGATGGCACTTTGTTTGGATTTAGAGGTTCTGTTCTCACAGTAGAGGTAACTACTTTGTTTATGTCAAAGAAAAGGAGCACAAGTGTCATCAATGCAATTCAATGATAACAATGTATTTACTGAGCAATGAATTACATTTTATTCTGTCTTTTTTCCTACTTCTTCATTTTTACCAATCAGGTTGTCTTTGCCCCTTATGTTAATGTGAAGGGATATTTGAAATAGCTGTGGTACACCATATTCAATGGGACCTGGGTTTACAGATTGTTGTGATAGTGTGTGATTCCACTGGAGAGCCTGCTGGGCTCTGTTAGAGCTGCATTTGGATATAGGCAGTGTTAAATGCTGGCTCCCGAACATCACAGAATCAGTAGGATGCTTTAGATTTAATTTATTTTCTTTGAAGACTACTGTTACGTGACTGACAACTCTGTCATTTTCCAAAATCAGTAAGTCTTCTGAAGCTTATTTGCCTTGTTGGTGCTATGTTTTAGAGTATCAGAGTATCTGGAGTGAGTTCAGTCTGCTGCAGAGACAGTCAGTACTGACTAGCCCACAGTTGTGGCTCAATTATACTGCATGCAGTGCTTGTTCTCTCCTTCCTTTCTGTGGTTTGTATCTGTGAACCTTGGGTACGTGTATGAAAAGTATCTTCTAGTTTAGAATGCTGTTTGAAAAGATATGAAAGGCAAAGAAAATAGCAAGTGTTTGTTACTCAGTGTTGCAGCTTTTCCATTGTCATTGAACTATTAAAATGAAACTCCAAGCACCCAGAGTAAGATGATGATATTTAGTTTGCTAATCAGATAAGCAAAGAGGGAAGAGGTAATGGACGCAATTTTATTTTTAGGATGTACTAAGCAAGAACAGTCTGAGTGGATTAAATGCATGTGTTTTGGACTCAAGATACATTTTTCCATGAAACAGGTTTACCTTCTTCAGTTCTGTATTTGCTTCTTTTGCATGTCCTTTTATAAGCAAGACCGATAAAAATTTTCTGTCTTCTTCAGTGGAATCATAGATAATGAAACTCCTCTTTTTCCACAGTAGTAATGGTTTCTCATGTTGATAACAGCTCATGAAGATTCTCAGTTCTCTGATATCAATCTCTTATAAAGATCCAGATATGCTTGGTTTCTTCAGACTTTAATGCCCGTTGGCCAGTTTGAGAGATTTCAAATATGTTTGGTTAAATGTGCAAATATTGTGTTAGACGATTAACTATGGCTATACTTCTAGTCACCCTAAGAAAGGAGTATTTCTGACTACTTATGTAGGTGATGCATCAGGCTTTAGGGACTAATTTTTCCTCCACTGAGTATTTCTGGTAAGATAGCTGATAAAATTTACCTTGTCCCTAGTTGCCTGGGTCTTTCTTCCGTAAATTGGAGTTTAGTATTATGGTTTTTTTTAAATCCTTTTTGCTAAGAGGGGTCATTGGAAGTTATATCCAAGTTATGGGGTTGAAAGTAATCAGTCTCAGGGCTATAGGGGATTATATTTATTGTGACATGATGACCCTTTTGGGGACCTTTTCTCTTTGATACAAAGTACTCATTTCAGTGCCTGCTATTGTGGTTTAAACCTGGCCAGCAGCCAAGCACCATGCAGCCTCTTGCTCACCCTCCCCCACCCTGGGGAATGGGTGAGAGAGTTGGAGGGCTAAAGGTAAGGAGAGTCATAGGTTGAGATAAAAACAATTTAATAATTGAAATAAAATAGCAATGATAATAACAGTAATAAGAGAAAATACAAACAAGTTATGTACAATGTGATAGCTCACTACCCGTTGACCGATGGACAGCCCACTCCTGGATAGCAATCCCAGAGAAGTGAGAATCCCAAAACTGCAATCGCGGAAGCAAGAAAGAGCTTCTCGATCAACCCTCGTCTATATACTGAGCACAACGTTGTATGATATGGAATATTACATTGGCCAGTTTGAGTCTGTTGCTCTGGCTATGCTCCCTCATGGCTTCTTGTATACCTGCACACTAGCAGGACATGGGAAGTTGAAAAGCAACAGTGAAAAACATCAGTGTATTATCAACATTCTTCTCATACCATATTCCATACTGAATCCAAACCACAGCAATATTCTCTCTACTAAGAAGAAAAAATTCATTCTATTCCAGCTGAAAGCAGGACATCTGGTAAAATCAGTTTTCATTTTTGGTACATCCACCATCACAAGGAAGTGTTTTCACTTGAAACAGTTCTTCTGCCTTGCACTTTGTTTTCTGAATGTATATGGAGAGTGGGAGTTTGACCATGTTGACTGCTGAAGACTTGTTTGCATGAATGCATTGAGAAAAAGTGAAATTTAACTTTATAAAGATAGGAAGTCAGTAGGTAGTAAACTCAAGTACCTTAAATCATGGTGTGAACTTCTTATTCAGAAATAAGTTAACCTGAGTTTGCTGTTCCTTTACCTTCCTTTTCAAATGCCCAAAGAATAAAAGTTCCCTCCATGAATGTCAAGGAATTTTGCTAATGATCTCCCTTATTAATCTCAGTGGCATAATTGATTCAACAGAAGTTACACAGTAAATGCAAAAGTTCATAATGTTTATCATTTAGATTTTCTCAGCTCAGTGTTGTGCACTGACTTCGGTGGTTGTTCAGAGTCCTAAGAGCAGTCTTTACTAGAGGTCACATTATAATTAACATCAGCCTGATGAGAGTAGCCTAATTATGGTCTCAGAATTGTACTATAATCTCTTGAAATGCTCAATAGATGATAATACTGAAATTACTGTGTAGATAATGTATTGTTACCTGGACTTCTTAGTGTAGTGTTTTGTAATTCCTTTAAAGGGCAGGAAAGGATACAAAAGAAAAGGAGAGATAGAGAGGTACATACACAAATAGGAAACAGTGTAGTACCATGTAAATATGAATCTGGGTTTAAAAATCTGGCACTTTTTTGAAGACATGTCAAATCTGAATATATTAATATTTTGGAAGCAGTGAATACTTTAGCACAGGTAATTTAGAATATCCTTTTTTACTTTTCTTTATGCAAGAACAAAGTGTTATTCAGAAGAGCTGAGCAGAAGGAAACCTGAACTGATAACAGGAGGTACTTTTTATTGTGCCCAGTTTTGTCTGTTGAACTCATGGCCATGCTTGTTATTAATTCCAATGTGTAAATGGGAATCAGTGGGACTGGGCATGCATGACTGATGGGAAAGACAAAAAAGAAGAGCCAGATAAAAGACGATATAAACTCACATGATACAATGTGAATTTCTAAAGACTGATTATTTTCATTAATACTTTAATTTAGGATTCCAAGAAACTTTCCAAAAGGTGTGGAATGACTTATTTCAAATTGTCCAATATTTGAGCAAGATAAACTCCAGCTCTGAGTTGTCTTCTGTACTATCATATAGTTTCCTCATATTCTGAACTAATGGTCACCATTAACTACCAGGGAAATGGTGCATCAAAATTCACTCTGTTTCTAGAAGATGTTTTTTGTGGAAGGGGAGCTCCCACAGAAGACATTATGATTCAGTTTACCTTGTCCTCTGTTCTACCTTTCCTCTCAGTTCTGTAATTTGTAACTTCTTTTTTTCTTCCTTACCCTGTTGATAGTGCAGTATTCCAAATCCTTCAGTCATTCTCTTCTTGCAGCTCCTGCCTGGATTCATCCCAGCTGACTCCTGCAGTCTAGTAGAGGGAACCTCAGACAAAGCGTGTAAACTCATATTTTGGAAATCAGGAATCAAAAGCATATGTTTCAAGTGAGGAAGGGAGTATCTCCATCTTAGAGTACCTTAACTGCTGCCAAAGTGGCAGGTCCCATGGCAAAAAGTGAATAATCTGGTAAATTTCCAGCTGTCATTAAGATATCCAGTCAAAAAAATTGTTTTTAAGTCAAGAATACTGTAGACTATTTCTTTTACTGAGCCACTTGGGAGAATCTGAATGTAAGGGAGTTTGCTCTCTGCATGTAGCATTGAAGGCAGTGGATGTGCCTAAGTCTTTCAGCCAAGTCCTAAAGGTAGCAAGCAGTCTTCAAGATCCCTTGTCCAGAACTGACTAGTTGGCAAACTGTCTCTCCTGCCTTGAGTGGCACCTGAAGCTTACAATTTGCCATGTAATTAGTAAGAAAAGTGTACATTTATTCTTCTGGCTCCACAGTGCTTTAGAAGTGCTTCACGGCTGCATGTCTATTCCTCTCCTCGTGCTCTGTGGCTCTAATTTGTGTCTGAGCTCTTTTTTGCTCTTTTTTCTTAAGCTAAAATGTTCTATCTTGGCATAAGAGGAGGTCCCTTTCACTTTTGCTCTCTGTATTGTAACTCCAGTCGTTGAATTTGAGTTAGAATAGTGGCTTACTTTCTAAGCCAGTACAGGTGAGGAAAAGCACCAACACTAAGGGTATAGGTACATCACAGTAATGTAGTGAGGGGAGAAAAAGAGAGAATAATGGGATGATGAATGGCAAAACATTCCCTGAAACGAGCTTCTAAAAAAGCACAGAGAGACTATGTGTGTGGTGGAGCAGGGGTTGTCCCAAAAAGCTGTGTTTTTTCCCTGGAGGCTCCCGTGTGCTATAATTGAGTCAACATGTCAAAGTGAAGTATGTGGTGAGCTTTGGGAGTGGGGGAAAACTGCTTCTTTTGCACATGCAGGGCTTGGATGAACCCTGTCCTATAGCAGTAATAAGCACTCTGCCTTTGCATTGCTGAAGCCACAACACAACAGAATAGCTGTCCAACCAAGCTCTATAGCTGAAATTTCTCTTAAGAATTGCTTTAAATCTTTGTTTGGTTGGGAAACCAAGAATGATTGGCTTTGACTTTGCTTCTGATGCAGATGTGAACAATGATGATGAACAGAGGGGAAGATGACTGTGCTATTGAGATACAGGCAAAGCAAGCTGCATGAGCAAAGGCCTTCCTTAATTTATGTCTAAATAGCAAAGAAACAAGTATTTGTATGTCCTACAATATTTCTTAGGTTGGTGTAATGTTTTGGGGATATACTGACTCTTCTTTACTGTCTGATTTTTCTGTTTTAAATGGATGGAAGAGGGATGATTACAACACTTTGTCCTGGTGGATAGTTGCAGCTTTTGGATCTGTAACCATGCATGATGCTGCACTGACAGCTTTCTCCTTGGTCATAGCTTGCTGCAGCATTGCCCTAGGAATTCATATGAACTTGAAAATCCTTTAATGTTGCCAAGTTATCAAGCTAATTTTGTCTTGATTGTTTTTTATGTAGAGTCTTTACCTTTGACGCTTCCGTATTTTATAAATCATGCTTACTGACATATTTGATATTCTGATTGTTTCCATAGTGACAGCAATGGCAGAAACCTGCAAACAGAAGGTGACAGCATTGTATTTTAAAGATTAAATTTTTCACAGAGGAATGGTTTGAGGGGGTGGAAATACAGTAGATTTTTGCAAGAAGTCACAGAATATTTAGGAGTATTTACTTGGAGGTCAGAGAGAAAAGGCAGTAGGACAGAAGGGTTGGTTTAGTATTTTGGCATTTGTTTGTGTGGGAAGCAGTGAACACAAGGTCAGCCTGGAAAATATGAGATGTTTTCAGTAACATGTCTCTCTTCTTGCTGCTCCAAAAGATGATGAAATTTCAAAATGCAGAAAGCTGCAACGTACAAATTATATTCATAGAAGAGGTAGAAGTTAACATGCCTGTGAGACAATGTGTAACATACTGTTGTTTCATAATTTCTCCTTTCCAGATTGATAACCTAAGTGCAGGAAGCTTTTAGCATTAGAAATCAGACACTTACAAAGCCATTAGTGAGCGCTTCAACCTCCTTTTTTTCCTCTGGTAAAATCAGCTGCCTGATTTTATTTTCTGGGAAGCAAGGCTTTATCCCCTTTCATTACCCATCATATTACTGGTTTTGTCAGTAAGATACCTTGAGAGAATGCAGGTGTTCAATTAGAGTCCATGTTGCAGCAGAGAGGGTTGTTTTAAAGCATTTGTAGGAGAGACAAGCCTCCATAATGTGTCCTTCTGTGGTAGGTGTTGATGCTTCTGTCTGTGGTGTGGTCACTTGAAGCAGTTGCCTGAATTATAATGTATGCCCACCTTTTTTTTTTTTTTTATATCAGCACAGACAAGTGGGAAGAGATAATGTGAGAGATGCTTGTAAATGATATTAAATATTTTCCTTCAGAGACTATCCCTCTTCTCAAAAACATTTGATAGCATTCAAAGTGTGCTTTCCCTCCCCACCACTATCCCAGTACCTAGGATCTGCGGTCAGGTTTGGAACTTGCACCTCTCTCTAGGCAGAGTAGGTCAGCCTCTGCGGCCCCTCTCCAGGTGGCAGGCATATCTCCCACCCTGGGGAAATCAAGCAAGCTGGTAGTAAGACACAGGTGATACACTCCAATTTAACACATTGTTAAATTCAGATCTCTTATGCCTTCCAGCCAAAATATAACATCATACTGTAAACTGAATTTGTGTTACATTTTATTACACTAGGGAAGAGAAGACAGCAGCTGGGAACTTGCGTTGCCTTGAAAGTTTCAGAAGTTACTTATTTGTCTGTGCCTGAGGCCTCTTAGGTCACATCTGCATTGGTACCTCAGATGGTTCTTCCATTATTTTGATATCTTGGGAGCAGGGGTATATAAAAATATGTAATCTGTGGTTCCTCTTTATATTTATCTGTAATGTTTTGGTCAGTTGACATGTTGAAAAGGATTTTGTTTCTGGTTTTCCCTTCACTCCACTGAAGGAGAAGTTTCTCTGTTTTGTACCAGCTGGAAGAATTGTGTGTAAAACTGGAAAGTGATTTATAAACTCTGGGAGCAGTTAGTTGTAGCGGAAAGGCTGAAGTAAATTGTGCCACCTGCGCTAAACACTGTCCTCTTATTTGCAGAATGATACAGAATTAAATCAAATCAATTTCGTCTTAAGAGACAGGTTCAATTATAGATAGTTAAGCTGTTGAGATGCTGACTTAGTGGGAAGATAAGATTGGTTAGGATGTGTTCTCTCCACTTCCCCCCCCCCCCCCCCCCCCCCCCCCCCCCCCCCC
>NW_020799105.1:3431291-3600982 GCF_003259725.1 Athene cunicularia
GAACAGAGGGGAAGATGACTGTGCTATTGAGATACAGGCAAAGCAAGCTGCATGAGCAAAGGCCTTCCTTAATTTATGTCTAAATAGCAAAGAAACAAGTATTTGTATGTCCTACAATATTTCTTAGGTTGGTGTAATGTTTTGGGGATATACTGACTCTTCTTTACTGTCTGATTTTTCTGTTTTAAATGGATGGAAGAGGGATGATTACAACACTTTGTCCTGGTGGATAGTTGCAGCTTTTGGATCTGTAACCATGCATGATGCTGCACTGACAGCTTTCTCCTTGGTCATAGCTTGCTGCAGCATTGCCCTAGGAATTCATATGAACTTGAAAATCCTTTAATGTTGCCAAGTTATCAAGCTAATTTTGTCTTGATTGTTTTTTATGTAGAGTCTTTACCTTTGACGCTTCCGTATTTTATAAATCATGCTTACTGACATATTTGATATTCTGATTGTTTCCATAGTGACAGCAATGGCAGAAACCTGCAAACAGAAGGTGACAGCATTGTATTTTAAAGATTAAATTTTTCACAGAGGAATGGTTTGAGGGGGTGGAAATACAGTAGATTTTTGCAAGAAGTCACAGAATATTTAGGAGTATTTACTTGGAGGTCAGAGAGAAAAGGCAGTAGGACAGAAGGGTTGGTTTAGTATTTTGGCATTTGTTTGTGTGGGAAGCAGTGAACACAAGGTCAGCCTGGAAAATATGAGATGTTTCCCCCCATCCCCAAACCCATTGTTTTTGCATTATTTACACTGATGGACTTTTAAGACATAGCTTAGTGCTGTGCCTTAAGTAGTGTCCTGTCTCAAGCATATGTTGGACATCACTTGTATTTCAGTAGTGTTATGAAATATAGACAGAAATAGACATTTAGACATGCCTCTGTCATATGAAACTAGTATCTAATTTATTCATGTGTAAAACTCACTTCTTAAAATTTTGAGCCTTTTCTGATCCCTCTTAGAAAGAAGGGGTAGTGTTTTTCTTTTCTGCACTGTTAGTGATAGCAGTTAATGCTGATTCATTTGCATTGCCCCCCCGCTTGCTGTCTGTTAAAAGATAGCTTTATTTGCAGAGGTATCACAGTGTTCTTAATTTGGCTTGCAGAATCTTTGTAGCTGTTTTAATCTCATATGAAATAGGTAAAATCCAACAGGAAATTGGGAATTTAAAAAAAAAGAAACTAGCTATTCATATGTAAATGTACCCATTAAAGCCATAGACCATGTAGATTTTGATAGTGTTATATTCATTTCTTGAAGTAGAACTTTCCCTTAAATCTCAGAAAAACATCTGCAAATAAGAAAGCATTTCTTATACATCTTTTGCTCCTGATTCCAATTGCAGGCAGCTGTCTTGATTTATACTCAGTGAAAACAGCTAATTGTGTCCTTGTAAACTTCTTCAGTTTAAAGGAACATGTATTTATTTGCATGAAAATGTTTGCCTGTGAAATACTGAAAACCTTTACTGCAGATATAACATTTCGTAGTACAAAACATACATGCCTCTAATGCTCTTCTAAGAGCTCTTCCTTCACTGGTTGGTAGCTTTCACCTCCCCATGTGTCATTAATGTTTAGTGCTATTGCAAGTTCTTGGATAGCAGATTGAGATGACTTTGTGTGTGTTGTTTCAGATAGCATTAGCCAAACAAATTGCTAGGGTTCTTGTAGTCATTTGCTCTCTGTCTCTTATGAAACATGAAACTCTATGATGCAAAGGATTTTGCATTTATTCTTTTGTTTCTAAAGTAGTGGAAAGATTGTTTAATGGATGATGTTGAATATGAGTTCCTATTTTATGAAAAGTTTTTAAAACATGCTAATTCAAAAAAAGAAAAAGGATTTAACCTAAAATATATTAAAATTTCAATCCTGTGGAAATCAGAAGATCTTTACCCTTATGGGGATAGTCTGAATAAATAATTCTGATTCTTTTGAAGATATTTCTATTAAGCTTCCTTCTTTGATTAATTTTGTGGTGCACGTGAAGTTAGGAAGCTGTGGAGTTAGTATAATTTTGTTTATTAGAGAAATATATTTTGATAAAATTTTATGTATGAAGTCCATCCCTTCCCTTTCGGGGTGGTATATCTGCAGTGGGTAATGACTGTTAATTTCAGTGGTATGGTGTGTTCTTTTATTCGTGCCACATATGTTGTGTCATTAGGTCAGTCTCTGTACTCTATTCATATTAAAGAATCACAGAATCATTCAGGTTGGAAAAGACCCTTAGGATCATCGAGTCCAACCATCAGCCCTGCTCTACAAAGTTCTCCCCTACAGCATATTCCCCGACATCTCATCCAGACGACCCTTAAACACATCCAGGGATGGTGACTCCACCACCTCCCTGGGCAGCCTATTCCACTCTCTGACCACTCTTTCTTTGAAAAATTTTTTCCTAATGTCCAGTCTGAACTTCCCCTGTTGCATTTTAAAGCCATTCCCTCTTGTTCTATCGCTAATTACCTGTGAGAAGAGACAGCAGCAACCTCTCTACAATGTCCTTTGAGGAAGTTGTAGGCAGTGATGAGGTCTCCCCTCAGTCTTCTCTTCCTCAAACTAAACAGTCCCAGCTCCTTCAGTTGCTCCTCACAGGGTTTATTCTCCAGGACCTTCACCAGCTTTGTGCCCTCCTCTGCACTCGCTTCAGCCCCTCGATATCTCTGTCATATTGAGGTGTCCCAAACTGGACACAATACTCCAGGTGTGGCCTCACCAGTGCAGAGTACAGGGGGACTATCGCCTCCCTACTTCTGCTGGTCACATTATTTCTAATACAAGCCAGGATGCTGTTGGCTTTCTTGGCCACCTGGGCACACTGCTGGCTCATGTTCAGCTGCTTTTCAATAAGAACCCCCAGATCCTTTTCTTCTGACAGCTCTCCAACCACACCTCCCCAAGCCTGTAGCAGTGCATGGGGTTGTGGCCCAAGTGTAGGACCTGGCACTTGGCCTTGTTGAAACTCATCCCATTAATGTTGGCCCACTGATCCAATCTATCCAAGTCTCTCTGTAGAGCCTCCCTATCTTCATGCAGATCGACACTCCTGCTTAACTTGGTGTCATCTGCGGACTTACTGATGATACACTCTATGTCCTTATCAAGATCATCAGTGAAGATGTTAAACAGAAATGGTCCCAACATCAAGCCCCAAGGAACAGCACTTGTGACTGGCCACCAGCTGGATTTAACTCCACTGACCACCACTCTCTGGGACCGTCCATCCAGCCAGTGCTTGATCCAGCAGACCATACACTCATCCAGGCCATGAGCAGCCAGTTTTTCTTTGAGAATTCTGTGGGGAACTGTGTTGATTGCTTTTCAGAAATCCAGGTAGATGATATCCACAGCTTTTCCCTCGTCCAATAGAAGGAGATCAGGTTTGTGAGGCAGGACCTGCCTTTCATAACCCCATGCTGACTAGGCCTGATTCCCTGGTTGTCCATTATATGACTTTTAATGGCACTCAAGATGACCTGCTCCATGACCTTCCCTGGTACCAAGGTCAGACTGACAGGTCTATAGTTTCCTCAATCGTCCTTTCTTCCTCTCTTGTAGATGGGTGTCACATTTGCTACCCTTCAGTCCACTGGGAACTCCCCAGTTAGCCATGATTTCAGGTAAATCATGGACAGCGGCTTGGCGAGCACATATGCCAACTCTTTCAGCACCCTTGGGTGTAACCCATCCGGTCCCACAGATTTGTGTGCATCCAAGCGGTGTAGCAGGTCTCTGACCACCTCCTGTTCAACTGTGCTGCCCTCATTCTGCTTCCCGTCCCCATCTCCCAGCTCATGAGGCTGGGTGTCCAGGGAACAGCCAGTTCCACTGCTAAAAACTGAGGCAAAGTAGGCGTTGAGCACCTCAGCCTTTTCCTCATCCTTTGACACTATGTTTCCCTCTGCATCCAATAAAAGAGGGAGATTTTCCCTAATCCTTCTTTTCTTGTTAATGAATTTATAGAAACATTTTTTTTTTAATAGCTGTAGCCAAGTTGAGCTCTAGCTGTGTTTTGGCCCTTGTAATGTTCTCATTGCATCTTCACTGCATCTTTATAGTCTTCATGAGAGACCTGGCCCCTCTTCCAAAGGTCATAGATTCTCCTTTTGTTCTTGAGATCCAGCCAAAGGTCCCTGTTTAGCCAGGCCAGTCTCTTTCCCTGCCTGCTTGTTTTTGTCACGCAGGAACAGCCTGCTCCTGTGCTTTTAAGACTTTTTTCTTGAAGTATGTCCAGCCTTCCTGGACTCCCATATCCTTCAGGGCAGCCTCCCAAGGGATTTTATTAATCAGTCTTTTGAACAGGTCAAAGTTTGCCCTCCAGATATCTAAGGTGGCAGTTTTACTAACCCCTCTCTTTGTTTCTCCAAGGATCAAAAATTCAATCATCTCATGATCATTCCTACCTTGAAATTATTTGTATTAAGAATAGCTCAGAGATATTTCAGCTATATTATCAATTTAAATCAAGATGCTTTGGCTTTCCAGAATGCTGTCTAGAATTGTTTGAGGTCTGGACTACTTGGAAGATTTTTGTGTGCTTTCTAATCACATTTTATTCCCAGAAACCATTTTAATGCATGATTTGATTCATGTGTAGTATTTCTACTGTTTTGTTCTCTGAATCTTTATCACTGAGTATCTGTCTTTTTTGCTTGATCTTTCTCACTTCTGCATTCCAGCCAGGTAAAATATGAGTTTTATTCTATGATGCTCGTATGTATAAATTTGTAGTTCTCTTGCCATGTTTATTAGAAATTGTCTTTTGTTTAGCTGGGATGAAATTGGGAACGTCAAAGCAAAAGTAAATGTTCCTTTCCCACAGCAGATGGACTCTTAACATTGACAGAATCTGCAAAGCTGTTAACCTAACAACTGCATAAATTATTTCTGTGATGGTATGTGATTTCTGACCTGAAATCAAAATGGGTGTTTATTCCTCAGGTGGTGATGATAAGTTAATATGTTGTTTAATCCCAGAAGTAAAAATTGCTTTCAAAAAAAGAAAATCTGAATTGTAGCTTCAGAATTGTAGATACCTGAGTGGGGTAGCTGTTGGCCTGCCTGGAAATTGCTGGACTTGGGTCTTTTGCCCTGTCAACATGATAAATGCTCTCTTTCCTTCTCTGGTGATATTATGATGGAGCTGAAGGGTTCTGCTTTGTATGAAATAAGAGGGCATTGAGGACCAGAAAAGCATCCAGTGAATAATGACTCATGGCTGCCCTGCCCAGTCCCTCCACTCTTCTAGTTTTTAGTTAGGGGTTTTTACAGTTGTGTTACTTTATGGCATAGTATCGATCTCTGTGAGTACCTGTAGATATGGAGTATCTGATTGACTGAGCTTCTTCCATGGTTGTGAGCAGGAACAGGAGGGTATTTGTTCTGTACACTTTCCATGTGTCAGGTGAGTCAGTCTGGGACTGGGGTATTTCTTCATTGTAGTAAAACAACTTTCAGGACATCTTCTCTTGGACACTCCAAATTCTGGGTCAGTATTGACTGCGTTGGTCTGCGGATGGATACTTAAAACTTGGCATATTTGCTAAGTTTTAATGTATTTATTTTCTTTTTTAATGTAGAACAGCATTGCTTATTTCCCTATTTTAAAGTGGTACTTCAGGGAGTAGCTGTAGTAAAGTGTTCTACTGCTAAATCATAGCACTGTTACAACATAGTTACTTCACATTAGTTTTCTTGGTAAGCATGTCAAGGTTTTCAGAGCAGGCATCTACTTTAAAAAAGTGTGAATTTAGTTCAGGGTTCACAGCTCTGGCAGCAGAAAATTAGTTTGTTTCCTGAGCAGGTGCAATACAGGCTGCTATGAAGCACCATTGCCAATGGTGTCCCACAAGTGAGATTCACCACTGATTCAGGTTCACCACTGGTTCACTTCTCTAAAATTGCTGCCAGTTGAGATGATAACACAAGAGCTGTGTGGGACCACCAAACTTGATCAGAACCAAAGTCATCATCCTTCTCAGCCAGCCTGAAGTTATTGCTGTATTCCAGCTTTTATTACTGCATGACAGACATGCATGGTGGGCAGTCCTTTGAATGTTGGCTGTGCTATACTGTTTATTCTTCTGTTTTGGGAAGCTGGATAAGATCTTGATTCTGTGTGTGGGCATGCTTCTCACTTCAGTACCTCTCGGTAGGGTGCCTTTTGAGATGCTAGCTTTTGCCAGTTCATAGTAGATTTGTTTCCAAAATGTGTATCTCATTGGTGAGACACATTCACATTCCCTTTCTGGTAGCTGTAGGAAAACACAGTAGCACAGCATGGTTGGTATGGCCCTCTACTCTTGGAATGCTTTTTGGCACATTTCTGAATATTGGTAATATTGTCAGCATCTTCCTCCTTGCCTAAAGCATGCTGCTAGAACAGATTTGGAAAGGGTCTCCATTTCTATGGTTATAGTTTTGGGATCACAGGAAGACAAGTGGATGGTGTCAGTAGATGGCAAGTCTTTGAAGTATGTTAGAACCAACTTCAGAAAGAAAGAAAATCCCTTCCTTGAGCTGCAGATAAACAACAATGCTTTCAAACCTTCAAGAGGATCAAGGTGAAACTCTGTGAACAGCAACTGCAGAGAAGATGATGCTGCTTTGTGACAAGTGGCAAAAATACCTCTTTCCTTTTTGTGCTCCCATAATAAAGCAAATAACGAAGTACTCTGAGATTGTTCTATGAAAGGAACATAAAAAGCTTTTTATGTTAAATATCTTCATCTAAATAGATGTGGGTAGAATAAGTTTTAAAAGGGATGGCAGTATCTCCCTGGAATTCTGAAATATCTTCAGAAGTGAAAAGAACTGAATTAATCTAATTGTGTGGATGCATTTAACAGCATTTATTTGCTTATTTAGTCTTATAGAAGGCCAACAACTCCCAGATGGTTTATGTCACTCCCAGTTTAGTTGGCTTTGGCTGGGAGAGAGAGAATGGAACAGTCTCATTTCTCTTTTTCTTTTTAAATTCTTCAGGAAAGAAAGTATGCACCTCAATTACCTTTCAAAAGGTAAATATGCCCTCATTTACCTAAGGAAGGACAACCCACCCCCACCCCCCCTACCCCCAGTGATGAAGACAGAGGAGAAAAATAAACACATCTTTTCAGAAGATGAAAATATTTTTCAAAAGCAAGAATGTATTCACACTGCTTTGAAATGGTTGATGGTGGCTAAAGGCTGAAGTTCAGTGGTCAAGGGCATGTATTAACTTGCCTTATGGGTTGCAATGTCATGAATGGTAAATAAAGACTTACTTAAGACAAAGTCCAAAATTCAAATGGGAAAAATGAAGAAAAATTTGACAGTTTAAAAAACCCTGTGATTTCTAAACATATTTGAGATGTGAGGTCTACTGGGAAAACTCAAAACTCTGCAGGTCACGTTTAACAAAAACCTCACTGTATAGATATGGCTATTAAAAAAAAAAAAAAAGTACCACACAACAGTGTGTCGCATATGCAGTAGAAAAGTGAGAACAAACTCAGAATTGAGAGGTAGTGGGTTTGGGTGGGGGAGGGAGATTTAAATGTGTCCTTCAGGAAAGAATCTGTGTAAAGAATTGAGAAAGAAATAAGATGGCAGTGGCAGCAGCCAGGATTTGCAGAGCTTTTCAGTCCTTTGTTTGGTTATCTTGCATAAGTGCTTTAGCCAGAGACTCTTTCAGTAGCTGCATGGGGCCAGCTTGGAACACAAACGTGCATGAATCCGAATGTAATTTCCCTGTTGTGCACAGTTGGGCTGCGACAGCTCAAGTTATGAATGTAAAATAGCAGAAAAAAAGTTCAGAAGATGGCCAGGCCTGAAATGTTAATAACGACTGACTTACCCAGAGCTCCTGTGACCGTGGCAAAGGTTGCCCAAATTTTAAGTCTAGCTGCTTCCATGCTTCATTTTGGTTTGCCTTGGAGAAGAAATACCCTGTTTCTCTGTGCATCTAAGTGATTCAGCATAATAGAAGTAACAAACATTTACTTCCACGTAAGATGGAAAGCAGGCAAAGAGGCTGATTCTCCGCTCCAGTTTGTGGTCTGTGCTGGCACACAAACTGAGTTGTCATCAGTGGCTTCAATCTGTAGACATGAAGTACAGTATGGGGAATGGCAGTATCTTTTCTTTTTCAGGCAGTTCTGTTTCCTGTGGGGCAATAATCTGCAGCTTCCCCTAATTCCCAATATTCAGAAGGCCTTTGTCTTTCCTCTGCAGCAGTCCTCCCCAGAGTAAGGAATTTCCTCCCCCCTCATAAAGGGTACCTCATCATGGCTGTGGGACAGCTTGTCTCAGGGACTGTGCAGACAAGGAAAGGTTTTTTCCCCTCTTCTACATGCAACTTGCACAGCAGAGAGAAGTTGCAAAGTTTACAACTTTCCCTGCTTCTTCAACATCAGTTTTTCCTGGGTCTGTCCTTTCTCTCTCTTTTTCCAACGTCCTTCCATCTCTTGTTACCATGGAGAATGAAATGCCAGTTCCATTCAAGTTGTCGGCTGAATAGGTTTTGAGGTTGATGGATGGTGAGAATCTCTTATCCCTCCTTCTCCAAACACCGCCCCTGCCTGGTTCTTGACATTTCACTTGCCAGAGACTGGCAGTCAGCGAGAGGGAGCTGAAAAGGAGGCTGGCAGTGTCCCGCTGAGATGCTCTTTCAGTTCCATGGATGAAATCAGCAGCCGTGAGAAGGTCTTAAGGACTTTAGTGCAGAGCCTTGTCCTCAAGCTGACTGAGGCATGAATGCTCACTTGAGTGCATGCTCTCGCTTCCCCAAAGCACCCAGGGAAAGAAAGATTCATATACAAGACTTGCTCCTGCTTATGACTTTGTTTCAAGTGGTGATGTAACCTCTGCAGTGTAAAGGGAAAGGTAAGGAATTAATGAATATATAATGTATGCTCTGGTGTAACCTGTTCTTCTCGTATATACTTATTTTAGCCTTCATCTTAGTGCCACGTCACATGAGAAGTGGAATTTCTTTGCTGCAGTCTGACTTGCCTGATTTCCTGCTGTGATGCTGAAGTTAGCAGGAGAGTCAGTGTTTAGTGAGATTCTAACAGTCCCTGTATGCACTGGTTGCCTACATGTGGTATTATTAGTGCAGCGTCAAAACAGCTCTCTGAATAAGGTACCTCTTAATAACAAATATGTGGAATTGTGGATCTAGACAGGCCCAAAGTTGAAATGTGATGTTAGGGATACTGCTGAAGTGCATGAAATGGAGCTACAAAGCAGAAAAATCAAAACAATAGATCTGTAAAATTACACAGTAAATATTTATTTGTTTTCATGTAAGATAAGTATGGCTTTAGAGGGGATCAGGAGAATTTTCAGTTTATGCTGAAAGGCTTTAAGTTTGTCATTTTTACTGGAGGGGCTGTTTGACTGATGACCACTTACTAGAGTTTGGGAGAAGTGAATACATTGTTTGGTAGGTGTGTGGATTTCACTTGTGGAAGTAGTGGTTAATAAATTTTCTGACTTTAGAATTAATTCAGACAGCTTTTCCAACTAGAAGCATTCCATGAACATGTACTTGTTGGGAGTGGGAAAGTGGTTTTGTGAGGTTTCTGCTAAAACCTGCAGTGTCAGGACCATGCCTGTACAGGAATTAATACTGGTGGTGTGCTTTAGCAGTTGGTATTTCAGTTTGTTTAAGGTCATACATGGAAATTTGTTCTGATTGCTTTCAAAAGCTCTGCTTGATAAGCGACTGTGAATTCTTTGTCTTTTCAGAGCATTGCACTGGTAAATATTTCCACACCTTCTCTGTGTTCCTAAACTTGCTAAACAAATACACTTTTCCACACTACCACCAACAGCTTTTGCATCTGTCTTAGTTCCTCAAGAGTTCACTTTCTATTTGATGCTTTATGTCCTGTTTGTTGTTGGATTGTTGTCTCTCTGCTGGAGTTTTCCTACTGTGTCTCGCTTTTCCTGTTGTGCAAGCCAGTTCCAAAATGCTAATACATTAGCTGTTCAGCCAGTGGTGTGTTAAAAGGGAATTTTTAATTCCTGCATCAGAAAGGCATGTGTGTATGTCAATACATACAAAATAAAACCAGATATATGTATATGAAATATGTATGAGTACACCATCCCATTCCTTAATTAGTTTATTGTGACGATTGTAGATTGTAGTAGTATTTTTGTCCTCAAAGCTAGGGATTCCCTGGAGGGATGCAGGGTTAGTGGGCCTGATTATCTGTAACTTATAGTGGTATCAGATAATATGCAGCGCTTTGATTTCCTGGTTTGAACCTGGTTGGCTGGGGTACACAATAACCTTAAATTTTCAACAATACACTGCTGAAGCAGCTTCTTTTTGTCATAAATTACATCACCCATGTCAGATGAAGTTGAAAGTGATACAGGGAGGAAAAAAAGAGGGGGGAAGTCCACTGGGACACAGAATGATACTGTAGTTTGGGATTAGCTCCCTAACAGGCACTCAGCTTCATGATGCCATTTGTAAGGGATAGGGAAAAGGGTGAGCATCTGTTTTAACATAGTGATTTTGAGTGAGCTGAAACAACAGCACCAAGGCTTGCGTGTGTGTTCCCATTTATTCTGTTAACTTGATTGGGTTTTTTGATTTAGGCTATACCTTCTGTATTGAAGAAAATATACTCCTACCTGCTTATGAGTTTGCATGAGATGAAATCCCCAATCTTTCTCTCCTACTCTGTGAGGATTGTTATGCTAATCATTTTAGAGGTTGTCAAATTTTTCTGGGTATTTCTGACAGGTTTCAACTTCTGAAAAAAATCTTCCAGTTTTTAACATGGATATATTTCAATTCACTTTGCCCTCCAAAATGCCACCTCCTCTTCCTCCCACCAAAATTGACCTTTACTTGATTGGTTGGTTTGGTTTTTTTTTTTTATGTTTTCCCTAATGAGAATTGGACTGACTTAATAACAACAATAATAAATTTTATTATTAAGACACATCTGTTAGCTTCTCTACTTCATTCCATCTGGTCTCTGGTTAAATTATTCTTGGAAAATTTTTTCATGTCCCACTCATTTTAGATTCAGAGTTGATTCATTTTTCCCTCCTCCTTTCTCATCTGAACAGTAGCCAGAGCTTGTCATTTTCTTACCACCCTAAAGCCTCCTGGCTGCTATTTACATCCATCTCTAAACTTCCTTCTGTGTGCTATGTTTTACTTCACCTTTCCTCAGTGATCAGTGTCTGGGTTTCCACTGAGAGCTTTCCCAGGCAGGGCAGCATGGAGCTCACCTCGTTTGCTTCCTCTCCACTCTTGTCCCTGTTGCCTGGTGGCCCAGTCAGTGAGCACCGGCAAAGCTTTGTTCTTTGCAACTGCGGAAAAAGCCCTGAGCAGAGCAGCAGACTGAAGCTGTCTGTCCACAGATTTATGAAGACAGCTCTTCACTGATTCATATTTTGCAAGTTACCTTTATATCCTTAAAGTCTGGAAAACTAATTTTAGCTTAGCTTTTGCCAAGGCTTCCTACCTGCTCTGGTCAAGTGAATTTTTAAGCCTTTTATTATAGGCTGGTCTATATGCAAAGAATGAGCATCGTGCTCTCCAGTTGCTCATTTTCTTATCTCAAGTGTCATTTACTGGAATCTCTCTACCTTTTGTCTTCTCTAAAATGTAAACTGAATTACAGGCATATAATTAAATCAACATACTAAGTGTGTGAGGAATGAGAAGCAGTGGGGATTTTGATGGCCGTATTCACATTCAGAATATTAAAATCTATGATATCAGGTATCTAAGCTATTTTCTAGTGTATTGAGATCACTGGTTGTGTAAGAACAATTTCCAGCGGAGACAAAATATGTTTCTGTGCTAGGTCAGCACAACAGGAGATCATTTCCCCTCACCTTGGCAGAGCGGCTGCTCCATAAACCATGTGGCTGCTAGTTAAAAGACTGAAATGTGCAGTATTACTGCTCATCAGGGATGGGGAGATTAGAATAATTGCTAAATAGTTGTGAGGGTTTGACTGGAAAAGATGTGACAGTTTCAGGTACTGTGAATTTGCTTTTGCCTGTAATTACCGTCCAAGTAGAACTCTGTTGCATCTGGCATACTTTATACTTAAAATTACCTTGGTCAGTGTCTGAGACTGATTTTCTGCCTGATTTTTTGTGCCTAAAAATTGTGCACATAGTATTGATGCTTGCACTATCTATAGATGTAGAACATCTACATATTGGAGTCTCCAAGCTGAGAGTTTTTCTTTATTTTGTTTATTTTACGTTGTGCATAGCAACTGAAGTTACTGTTGCCTTACCATACCCAAATTTGGAACACAAAATCAAAATGAAAAACTGTAAAATAAAGTACAGTACAGGGGGCATGACAAGAAGTGGGATTAATTTCTTTAATGTAAATACTGTTCTCTCTGACCTTGGATTTCTGAGTAGGTGTTTGATATCAGTTTACCATAAAGACTAGGAATAGCAAACTGGTGTGGGATGCAGTTAAATTTGGGTGCAGCATGAGGGGTGCCCCTTACAATTGGATGGATTTGTGTAGTGTATGCCTCAAGGTCAGCTGCTGGCTATTTCAGATTTGTCCCTGTGATATTCTCTCCTTTAGTCTTGTTCCAGAGCTGTATGAGTGTATACCAATACATCCCTCCCCAGCCAGTCTGGTTATTTTTTGTTGGCTCTGTATTGCTCTTCCCCAGCTGTGATACTGTTTTTTTATTCTATCAGTAGAACAGAAAGGTAAGCGAGAAGCAGGGAAAAAGATACCTGAAAGTGGTATTTGCTTCTGTTTTATTTAAAAGTTAAAATCTTTCACAGCAGAGAGACACTACAGAAGAATCAGGAGGGCACACTAGGGAGAGCTTTTGAAAGTGCTGCTTGTATTTCGCTCTTGTTCAGGGTTTTGATTCCTATGTCATATTCAAAGTTTGTTACCATTTTACAGTTTAAAAGTCTAGATGGAAATAACCAGTGTCTCAGTTGCACGGTGATTCTTCAGATTTAGGACTAGACACACACATACACACGCACACACACACAAAAAAAAGAAGGTCTAATGGACTAGGACATTCTTTAGCCAGCCTCTATATCCCCTGCCTTCCACTCTAGTCTGTATAATAAAGAAACTGTTTTGTAAAGTGATCTCAGACTACACTTCTGGAAAGGTCAGTGTTGCTCTCATCTGCCATAGTTGTGACATTTCTGTTTTGCTTCAGTTCCTGCAATCAGATAGCTGTAGGGTGTATTCGATAAATTCATAAATCTGACCGACTGATAATGGGGTTTTTTGTGGATTAGTTATTTGGATCAGTGTGCTATGAATAGCCAGGGATGTGGGTCCACCTTTTTTGCTGGTAGCTACTAACATTGGTTTGTGCTCCTTGTGGAACTGTACCTTGAAGCTATTAACGCTTCTCTGTAATATGCTTTTGGATAACTGACTGAGCACAGAGAAATACTATGTTACAGATGAGTACAGGACAAGCTGTAGTTTCTTTTATAGGCAGTATCTCAATGTGGTATAATAACTGCATGTGTGAGCTGTGGTGTCCTCTTACACAGGGGTTTTCAGACTCAGTTGGGCTGAGTATCATCTGCAGGAGTAACATCAGCTCTGGGCCAAGCTGGTATGGCCATAGTTGGAAGCACACTTATGTTCCGTCCTCCTCTGTCTTCTCTCCTACTTTCTTGGGATTAGCCCCACAGGACCAATTATGTCTTCCTTATTTCCTGGGACTTTAAACTTGTGTTTCCATCTATGCTTTGCAACCCCACAAACCAGGCATTGCTTGAGGTTAATCACAAACACTAAACCCATGCTCTCAGATGCATCTCATCCTGTGATGCCTGTGGTTCTGAGCAACTCTGAACAGGAGAAGCTGCCTGTACACAAAACAGAGTGTTAGTGAGCTCAGTCAAAAGACTGGTTCGTCGGAGGTGCTGGCCCCAGCGTTCAGATGAGAACCAACAAGGTGCCATCAGGAGTTGCCATGATGTACTAACTTGGAAATTGTTTTTGAGATTCTCTGCTTTGGCAGTTGACCTTCAGAGACAGTATGGATCATTTATTACCTTCACCCAAATTTGCTTTTTCTTGATTTATGGTGAAGGGATTTATACAGTAAAGGAGATGGCTTCTAGTCCCATCTTCCCATTTCCATGTTTTATCTAGCAGTTGCTTCAGTTGTTTTAAATTACGTGGGCTTGTTACTCTGGATCATGGATATAAACAAATGACAGTAGCATGAGGCCTTATCAGCTGTGAGCAGCTGTAGCTTTTTTTTTCATTTTAAATCTAGGCACCTAAAGTGCAGATGAATAACAAAACTTGGTTTTCTGGAAGGTAAAAATTTTAAATTATTTGAAATTTGTTGAAAGCTATTGCTTCTGTGCTTAAAGTAAACTAGTATTACCCTTTTTGGGAAGGCTGTGACCTGTTCATTGGAGCTCAGAGTTAAGGTTCAGGGTGGTGATTATTAGGGTCCATAATGGTTTGATTTGTACGAACAGTCATGCTTAACTAAGTATATGTTACTTGCATGCACTGGACAGCCTAGAGAGTCAAGTCTGATTTCCTTGAGAGTATCATCTTTATACTCTTTGCCTATGTGGCTCTTGGGGAATGCCTGAGGATTCTGGGAAGTGAAGAGTAATACACACAGGCAAAACTTCAGAGGACAGGATTTCAAACACTGTATGGGGGATGTTCTACTTAGCCTTTGTAATCATGGTAAGTTAATTTTTGACCTCTGAACTACTGTGTAGACACTGCAATTGGCCTTTCTTCTATTTAATTTTTACAGCTAATGTTTTGTTTTCCATGGGTATGATATTCAGGTAACTATCCATACAGAAATCCCAGGCTCAGACCTGGAAGCAGTACCTAGGTTTTTGTGTGGCTCAGACCCTGAGCTAATTCACCTGATGAGCCTTCATCAGCTTTGTTCAGAACCACTGCTGACCTCTCTGCTTTGTGCTCATGGGACACTGGGAAGCTGGAGAAGCATTCAGGACCCAGCATGGGGTCAGCAGCTTGCAGATTTGGGCTCAAGCTCTGGCTCTTCAAGACTTCGAACAATGGAGCTGATGATAGCAGTAGTTTCAGAAGGGATAACTGTTAAAAAAGAGTAATATATTGTATGTACTGCAATCCCTTCTGCTTTGAGAGATTTGTCAGATGGATTCCTTACAGGGCTGCCTCTGTACCCCAGCTAAGTGTCTTCCCAGAACCTAGATCGCTGCAGAGCATGGTGCAAAGACACTGGGCTCTTGCCTCTGTGCAGCAGGGTTTGTGTGCTCAGGGTTTTCTGTTATCTGGCTATTCCCATCCCCCACTATCCTAGACAAAGGAAAGCTGATTTAGTTTGCTAATGATTGTTTGAAGGCTGTATCAAGTGGTGTCTGACCAAGCTAAGAATAACATGTTTAGTTCAGATGTTTTCTCCTGGGATGCTCAATGTACAGAACATTTATGGAAAAGATTGAGAGGGCAGATAAACCTGTACCTGACTCTGCTGTTAAATCCATCTACCCTTGAATAATGGCTTTCTTCCTAAAACACATGTACTCAGTTTGAAGTATCTTTTATCTCTGTAGTATAAATGGCAAAGGTGCTTTTTTATTTTCCGGTTCCAGGAAAGCCTGTAGACCAGTGTAGTTTGCATGCATGTACTAAGAAGTTGTATAGCAGAAGTATTTTGGCGGGGGGGGGAACAACAACCAATTTTCTTTCAGTAAGAGGTGTCAGGTTTTTCCTCATATTGTGTGGTCAGTTTGTGATGAAAAGGTGTCCAAAAAGGAGGTGTGCATCAATACACCACATACCATAGCGTAACGTCCCACAGGAAGCAATGCTGTGCATGTCCAAAGAAGAGCAACGAAGCTTGTGAAGAGTCTAGAGCATGTGTCTTATGAGGAGCAGCTGAGGGAACTGGGGTTGTTCATCTTGGAGAAAAGGAGGCTAAGGGAAGACATTTTGCTCCCTACAACTACCTGAAAGGAGGTGGTAGCAAGGTGCATGTTGGTCTCTTCTCCCAAGTAACAAGCAATAAGACAAGAGGAAATGGCCTCAAGCTGTGTCAGGGGAGGTTTAGATTGGATATCAGGAAAAATTTCTTAACCGAAAAGCTTGTCAAGCATTGAAACAGGCTGTCCAGGGAAGTGGTTGAGTCACCATCCCTGGAGGTATTTAAACAACATGCAGATGTGATGCTTTGGGTCATGGTTTAGTGGTGGACTTGGCAGTGTTAGGTTAACAATTAGACTCGATGATCTTAAAGGTCCTTTTCAACCTGTATGATTCTAATATTTGTGTTTGCCCCAAGGGGTAGAAAAGTATTGTTCTGTCCTTGGGCTGTAGTAGTCTACAGAAAAGAAATTAATCTAGTTTGTTAGTTGTATAATCTGTTCACATTTTACATTGAAGTTTTGTTTCCTGCACCTAATTTTGCAACATTTGTTATGCCAGGTCTTCAGTGGTGTTGTGTCATGTGCAAGACATCTTTGCTCCCCTAGGAGAGCCCTTCACTGCGCACTGTTTTTTTCCTTTCAGCTGGAATCCTGTGGTCTTCTTAGTCCTTAGTTTAGCTTTTCTGCTTAACAGGTACAATAATGTGTAAACAGACTGAGCAACAGCACATGGCTGAGCCTCCTCTTTCCTTCAGGAGCTTGTGACTGGAGGCTAGTCAAAGTAACACTCAATAATTCTTATTAACCCAGGAAGAAAGAGGAAAACAAAGGAATTTGGCTGCAAAAGATAAGACCGGTATGCCTAATTTACAGTTCTTCTTTAATCTTTTTATTTTATTTGCAGCTTTGAGTAGTTTCTAGTCAGTTATTCCTGTTCCTGGCTGAAGGAATCACTAAAATCAGCACTACATTAATTTCCTGAACTGAAAACTGCAGTAGTTCAGGTACAGAAATGATTCAGACACCCTGGATGGATGTTTGCAGTTTGGAAAATATTACTGCCTTACACTGTCAGGTACACATACTTAAATGAAAATTCTCTCTCCCCAGGTTTATGGTGTTTTCACTCAGTCTGCATCTGGTACAACACAGCTCTTTCTGAGACTGCGTATATACTTCTTGAGGTAAGGAAGAATTGATAAAAGGATCGTTTTGGCCTGCATAGCATTGTATGCAGAGATACTGGGAGATAATTCATGTTTTGTGGGTCTTTGGTTCAGTATGTTGATGGAGCTCGTAAGAAACAGATCTTTGGTGACTTGGGACATTAATCTGTATCTACATTGTTATAATGTAATACTTTATACTTTCTTGATTGTGTTACTTCTGGAATGCCATCAAGTACAAATAATCAAGTGAAGCTGAGTAGCGGCTCTTCAGGTTTTCAGGCTTGTATATTCCTTGGGTTTACCTTTTTTCCCCCTTGGTATTGGCACTGAGTTATAAAACATTACAGTTTGTGCTGGTTATCTAGCCTATAGCACTGTATGATGGTACTATAGTGAAGTACATCAACATTTATTTATATTTACAGATGGAAAGACTGAGACACAGAATGAAACTTAAGAGTTGGCTTGTCTGGCTCTTAGACAAAATCTGGGTAGGAAAGGATGTGATGTCCTCCTGTATGGTGTAATTATTAGTATGTTAGGTCTGATGTTATTCTAGGTTATTCGTTTTAGCTTTTCTGTTTTGTCCAATATGTTCTTCAAGATCGACTTTTTGTACCACAATTATTCAAGGAGTGGGGATATGAAGATGAAGCAGTAACCTTCTCCAGAGTGCACCAGCAGTTATTTTTGGCACTAGCTTGCTGTACTTTCAAAAGCAGAAATGTTCGTTTTGCTTCAGGTAACTTTATCCTCCAGGGCTTGGTGGGATGATTGTGCACAAGATAGGGAGCTGTCACAAGTTCAGCCCTATGGGTTACTTTGATGTTAGGAGCAGGAGCCAACTCTAGAGTGTTGGAACAATAGATGTAATTTCTCATCATAATCTTCTGGGAACAGTGGTAATAAGAGATTATGACGTTGTCTCCCAAGTATTCCCTCAAACATGCATCCCTGATAGCTCCTCATCAGCTGCTATGCTGAAGGCTTAACAGGATGGCAATAACTACAGGCATTGCAACATGTGGGCCTTAGGGCTCTATCACTTCCTATTGATTTATGAATACTTCTGAGATCTAGAGCACTCCAGAAAAGTTAGGAGACATTGATTGCAAGTGAGGGAAAGTCTTTGGTAAGTGGGCACAAATAACTGAAGAGGTTGGAATGGAATGGATATTCTACTTCTGAGAGTATCCTGGAGATCCTCCAGCCTCAGCCTTCCCACCGAATTGCCATGTTGAGAGGAAGGGAATATGATTTTCCTTTATGATCTCCTTCTTTGTTTCTGTACTACTTCCTTTCTTTTTGCTTTAATTGTTCTTTAAAGGAATAACATAAAACCCCCTTACAGTTTTTCATAATTTTAACAAAACAGAAGGGAGGTGCATAGGAGCCTCATTCATCACCTTTTGTCACCAGACTTGATTTGACATCTGAGACTACAGAGAAACTTTGGCAAGTTCAATGATTTCCCGTGTGGGGGTAATAAGAGAGAAAAAAGCTGTCAGTTGAAAACAGCAGGAGCTGCATTAGCAAATATAAATTAAACAGATGGCTAAGATACTGCAGCTGTCGCATAGAAGCTCCAGGAAGATCCTTAGCTTAGAGCTGCAGGAGGCTATTTTAAAAGGAAAGATGAAAACAACAACAAAGCAAACTTTAGCATGACGAAAGAGACAATAGAGCCATTCAGATGATTATATGAGAGTTATCCAGCACTGATTCTTTTTTCTTCACCTCTTCAAATCTCAGGACTCTGAAAGTAATTTAGGATCAGCTATTATGGTATCACATTACAGATTTTCATATTGTGGGTTTGTCTGCTGATTCAGAGGTACTCTTCTATACTTCTGTGCGAGACTGGCTCTGACACATGCTCTGGAAATGGGGGAGAAGTGTAACACAGCATGATTTTAGTTTTCAACTGTTTGTTTTTACAGCTGTTTCAATAAAAACTTCTTATAAAAGAACTGTTTGTAAATACAATGTTTGTGGAAAAGCAGTGTTAAAAGTGTTTTCATTTTGGTGGAGAAGGCACCTGCATTTATCGTGTCTTGCGTGTTCAGTCTTAAGATAACATTTTTCTGACCCATTTTCAGCTGAAGAGTGACTATTCTTTTCCTTTGTGAAAGAAGTGGTAAAACTGCATCCAAGTATGTTCTCATGATGTTAAAATACAGACATATGTTAAAACGAGAACAAATTGGAATTTCAGTGCTGTTTCTTGGAGGCCAAAAGGCAATTTTCTAATCATTGTCTACAATGTATTTTACTCAGGCCTGATGGTTTGTCATAGATACCTTGTGCATAAGCAGAGACTGTTATGCTGCCTTTATAGTGAATTATGAAATAGGTGCAGTTGCGTTTGAAGCTTGTGTTTTACATTCGAAGAAATCGTGTGCATAAATGGATTCCTAGACAGGCAGAGTTCTGCTTTTTCTGTTAGCTTTTTAGACTGAAAAAAATTTCTTGTATTTACAGCTGACCTTTTAAATGATACTTAATATGCAAGAAATTCTGGATTTTGATTGTGCCACAGTCCTTTCTGCAAAATCAGTATATCTTCAATTCTGCATATTTTTTCCAAATTGTGTTGTTCTTTTACAATAAATATCTTTAGGTGCAGTTAGATCTAGTTCTAAACTTCATCTACACAGATTGAGAGATACAAAACTTACATATCAAAAAATTCAATCTTTTGTTCCTCTGTATTTTATCCTTCTTCTCATGATCTCCATAAAGTTTTAGTACATAAGCCCTAGCATGCTCTGAAAGTTGGTGAAGTTGGTGAACTGCGGCAGGCTGAGGAAGCAAGCAGCTGATTCAATGTGAATGATAGAGCAAGCTTCAACTTTATTGAAAGAAATCACACCTTATATAAGCACTCTACATTACACTACTTGTAACTCTATTGGATACATTAAAAAAGCTACATTATAATATCTCAGCCATTGGATACATCGAAAAGGTCACATTGTAATATCCCAGCCCCTTGTAGCATTTCTGGTATGCATAAACATTTTTCTTGCTTTGAACCTGTTTCCCTTCCAGGACTTGTTTTGTCTCACCCCCAAGATCATAATGCACCCCAACTTATCTCTTTGTTCTCACAACAGTCCTTGTTAGCATCACTGAGCCTTGAATCTCCTTCCTTGCTAGCATAACTGTACCCTGGGTTTTTTCCTCTGTTTACCTCAGGTGTCTGTGACCGACTTCTGCAGGGAGCTATGGCCTTGCTCTCTGCAAGCCGTTCTCCAACAATGAACCTCCATTCTGTTAGAACTAGAAAGTTAATCCTTGAGATATAAATGCTCTTTACTGGTTAAATCTTTAACCTGTCCTAGACTTTTTCCTGATCTTAGTGGTTCAGGACACAAATCATGAAAGGCCTTAAAGGTCAAAAGCAACAGCTTGAGCTTATTTGTGTGAGCTTGCTGAAAGCATGAAGCCTCAGTCTTCCTATATCATTCAGGGTGCTTCAGCTTTCTCTCTGAGTAGAAGTGAGCTCCTCATCATTTTCCTGCATTTCTTTTGTGGTTGTGGCTTTGTGCTTCGATGTAGAACTTCATGCCAAGTAATTGTTGTTTCTCCTTCTACCCTTTAAATTTAATTTCTACCCCTGCAGAAACTTTGGAGCAGGTATAAATTCCAGAAAACTTAAAGAGAAAAAAAGCCTCAGCCCGAGTTTGTGGTTTTTCTTCCATTTTTGCTTAAGAGAAACAAAGTTGGCCTTGAAGTGTACCTGAACTTGAGAATGATAAATGTGGGATATCTTTGTCAGTGGTGGAGGGATGTTTCAGAGTAGGTGACCTTCCACTCGGAAGCTGGTCTCAGCCTCCACATATTTACTCCTGGATTCTTACTCCAAATGCTTTAGTTAAACTTTACTACCAGGACATGCTAAGCAAGGCAGCAATTTTGTGTAGGCAGGACCCAGGAAATACAGAAAGATTATGCACTGAACCCTGCAAATTTCCTGTGAGCTCTCTTCCTGGGAAGAAATGAAGGGATCAGTCATTGTGATCAGAGGCTAAAGAAAGATGATGGTTAAGAAGGGATGGGAAGGAGCTAAAACAGAGAAGTGAGCGGAATGGGAAGAAACAGAGGGGCAAGATAGCCTTACCTTTAAAGGTTGCTAGCCTTAAATTTTTCTGCTGAGTATCCCAAAGGGAAGAATGAACTTTTCCAACTAGAAATATAGTTACTGTCTAATGGCCGTATTCTGTCCTTGATCTTCATTCAAACCTTCTAGTGATACCGATGGAGGATGCTATGGAGGATAGAGGGGTACATGGCTGCTGTGTTGTAGGTAGGGGAAATTGAGTGATGTCTGGCCTATGGCACAGAGCTAGGGGGAAAATGTCTTTATAGTTTTTGAAAGAAGGCTGTGACATAAATTTTCATGTTGTATGAAGTGTTAATATCTAACTCTCATTGATTAGGAACAGCTGCTTACATGCATAATGTATGTTAGTAGAGAAAGGAAACACGATCCATCTTTTTATAAGCTCTTACGACAAGAAAGAGATTCTTAACTGGAATCAAGAAAGCTCAGCTTTTGGTGCTGTAGCTTTATAGAATCATAGAATCATTTAGGTTGGAAAGAACCTTTAAGATCAAGTCTACCACTAAACCATGTCCCAAAAGTGCCACATCTGCATGTTGTTTAAATACCTCCAGGGATGGTGACTCAACCACTTCCCTGGGCAACCTGTTTCAGTGCTTGACAAGCCTTTTGGTGAATAAATTTTTCCTAATATCCAATCTAAACCTCCCTTGACACAACTTGAGGCCATTTTCTCTTGTCCTATCACTTGTTACTTAGGAGAAGAGACCAACACACACCTTGCTACCACCTCCTTTCAGGTAGCTGTAGGGAGCGATAAGGTCTCCCCTGAGTCTCCTTTTCTCCAAGCTGAACAACCCCAGTTCCCTCAGCTGCTCTTCATAAAACTTGTTCTCCAGACCCTTTACCAGCTTTGTTACCCTTCTTTGGATGTGCCCCAGCACTTCAGTGTCTTGTTGTGAGGGGCTCAAAACTGAACTCAGTGTTTGAGGTGCAGCCTCACCAGTGCTGAGTACAGGGAGATGATCACTGCCCTAGTCCTGCTGGCCACACTCTTTCTGATACACCTTGGCCACCTGGGCACGCTTTGGTCTATAGTTTAAACAGTTTGCAAAAAGAATTCATGTATTCTGGCTCTTGTTTGAACCTTGCTCTTTTTAAGCCTAGTCCAGAACTGTCAAGTCTGTTTTTTGAGTCAGTGCTGTTTCTCATGATACAAAGACCCGTATATCAGTAACTGAGGAACATGTAGCAATTATAAATTACTGCTTATTATGAGATTTATTATTTCAGAGGTCACATAAATAATTCTGAGGCATAACAAAACAGTGCATCAAGTAGTCTTGATATGTGGGCTGTGTAATCTACAGTGCTGTGTTGGTATATAATAGGTTACTGATTAATTTACATTAGCTAGTCTTTTTCTACTTTGTCTCAGTAGCAAAGAAGATTGAGTTTCATGTTTACTTTTGTTTTAAAGTAGATTTAGCTTTACTTTTCAGTGGAAAGCAACTGAATACACGTGCTCAACTTTTGGTAATGAAACCGTATTTCATATGGAAAACAAATTTTCCATATTGTTAAGTAGCTTACTTCCCTTAACTCTGGCACTTTCTGTCTTTGGATTTTGAGCTCTGTACCAGGTTCAAGCATGTCTGATCTGAATCAGTTTGTGGGAAGATGTTTAGCCAGTTTGTAACCTGCCACAGATTTGAAACTGGCTCTGCCAAAGTCTTACACTGTAGTGCATAGCTTTGGTGCTGTGGGTGTTAGAAAATTGTGTGCTACTGCATGTAGATATGGAAAGATACCCTTCTAAAATAAATACAGGTATCTGCTGAAGAAAAGCCTTCCAGAGATGTGAAACAGATGAGTTTCCTTTTGCTATGTAAACAAGCCTTCAGGTGATAAGATGTGTTACAGACTTCTAGAAAGATAGGGAAAGGTTGAAAGGCAAAATGTAAATGCACTGCTCCTGGTATCTGCAGGCTGCCACCCTGAGCAGCTCAGAATAAGGCTAAATGCGACTAGAAAAAAATGGCGAGTAGTTGTTTGAGAACCTGGCATGATGGAGCTTCTCCACCTTTTTTAGGAGACAAATAACAATTGGATATTTTATGTTGTTTTAAACTTGAGTGAGAAAACTGCCATCTTGAATAGAAAATAATCATAGCACAGTTAAAAGTGACTGTCGCATGAACTAGTTTCTTGTACCACGGTCGGTGTTTTTTGCAGTTGTATAATAGTTTCTAGGCATTCATTCTAGTGCTGTTAATATTCTTTTCTATTTGGCAGATTATATCTGACCAAAGCTTTATCTTAATTGCCTTTATTCCTCTGGCTTCTTACTTCTTAAAGAAAGAAAACCAAACCAAACCAGTTTTTATAAAAAAGTAAAGTTAAATGCATTTGCTGCTAACAGGATCTTTTTACGGAGGACTCTGCTTCTAGTTCACACACATGAATAAACGAATGCAGAGGCTTGGTATTGTAGAAGCAGTAAATACATATCCTTCATTTGCAGTCTCCCAAATACGTTGATCAGAAGTACCCTTCAACATTTTGCCAGCATAATTGTGTTTTGTTAAGATTCTGCAGAAATCACCCTTAGCTGACATAAAATATTATGTGCTAGATTCAGTGAGATACCACCAAAATATTCTTCTGCAAGTATAGCCTGTTTTTTCAGGGAAGTGGTATTGGCTGTTCTGGCAAAATAACTTTTTTGCCTGTGTAAACCACATCTCGACTAGGCAGATTTGCTAGTATAGCTATTTTAGCAAAGCCTTTCTACTGTAGAAAAGACCTTATTGATAATACTATGAGATTCCCACAGTAGATGAAAGGCGCAATACAAAGGGCTTTACAAACATGAATTAAGCTTCACAACACCCTTGTAAAATAAATCATTCTTCTAGCTTGCCAATGTCTAGTTTCTTTTAATATGAGATGTTTTGGGAGGGTGAGAAGGAAGGGTAGAAGATTCAGAGTTAGGGGAATTAATGTCTGGTAGCATTGATTAACTAAACAGATTTCTAACCTGTTGGAATCCCCAGCCATCTCTGTCTGATGTTTAAAATGCCTTAACAAAATTAGTGGTTTAGAGTATCAAATAGCTACTAGTTGCTCATTTCACCTGATCTTTGATAGTATGAGGAGTTCTAATGCTGACACTTGGCAATTCCTTTCTTCCTGAAAATCTGGAACTGGCTTTTGTGTATCTATGTTTTTAACTACAGTGTTTTATGTGAATGATTAGATTCTTGCAGTCTCATACTGTTCATGTAGTTCAGGATATGAACAGCTTCCACAGTTAGGGGATCTCAAAGGGAATGGAGAGAGGAACAAAACTATGGATTTATGCACAAGAATTATTTTAAAGTCAAGTCACTTGAAAATTAGAGTAGTTTGATACTGTGTTTGACCATGTGATCTTAATTCAAACATTTTTGTGTGTTAATTATCATATAGTCTTTAATTACATTGTCACATTCCATTTATTCTCTTTCATCTCTTGGGGATCAAGGAACAGAAGAACTCTACTAGTATGAATGTTAATTTTCTTCTTTACCATTCACCTGCGTTGCTTTTGAATTCAGGCTGTAAACTTTTGGGTCAGGCTCAGGCATTTCTGCAGTCCTCCGTTAAACATCATGTCCTGGATTCTGTATTAATGCATCTATCAAGTATTTAAGCAAGCTATGCAATTTATCTTCTTCCCAGTTCAGGGCCTTCATGTGATGCTAATTGTTGTAACAAACAAGATGCCTTTCCTCACTAAGTGTAGTGAGGGACTCACTTCTGAAAAGCTGTCCCAGATCTCCCGAAAACTGGGTACTGGGTGGTGGTGGAGACATCTGGGCTGACTGTGTTCCCTGTCCTAACCCTTCCTCTATGCCAGGGGAAGTTCCAGTAACTGTTCGGCAGTGTGTTTGATCCTCCAATAGGTACTTGAGTTAATAGGAGTATTTTTGTGCTCTGTTTCCACAGCAACAGCACACTTTCTTATACACACACACACACCCCCACCCCCCAGGTGGCTGTTGCTTTGAGAATTAGACCTGTGGAAAAGTTTGTCCTTCTTGTCCCCTATTGAGATTTCAGCTTGCACAAGGGAGAGCATAACTCTCGGCAGAGACAGTGTGATTATGAAGTGACAGGGAAAGGAGCAAGTCCAACTTAATTGTGGGTTTTAGTGTTAATAAAGTTATTGTGTTGAAAGTCATGGCTCTTTCTAAACTCTGCAAATTAAAGACCTGGGATTGGGACATTAGCAACGACCATTTTAGCCCTTTGCATGTGCTCTTGTAACCATTTAGGAGCTTGTCCACTTCATGCATGTGTTCATGCGCAGTATGACACCAGGTGTACATTCTTCTCTCCAGCTGCTCATAGATACTTTGTGTGTGTGTGCTACATTAAGAAGTCTATTTTTCTGTCACAGTATTTGTCCTAGCATTGTGGGGAAGGGACATGTTATGTTTAATTGCTCCACTGAAATAAGAAGTAAATGTTAAGCCACCTCTTGGGCTTCAAGCACAGCTTCAAGCTACCTCCTGTAGGTAGCAAGACACACTTCACATTGAAGAAACCCTACAATTTAGTTTATTCAAAAACTTGTTTATTGAAGGACCAGATTGTAAGATTCCATATCTGTTTAACACTGAGTAATTTACTATTAAGCTACTTGACACAAGTTAGAAGTTATGTTAATACTGTCTCGATTAAATAGCACTCATTGTCACTCACTATGATTTGGCCAAACCAGTTTCCTAGCAGATGTCTCAATAAAGGAGCCATGCAGCACATAACATCTTTCATTTCAAAGCACTTGACACAATCATATATGATATTGGGAAAACATATTAGGTAATATAATGACCAAAGCAAATTTTGAAGAGCTACAGGTAATTCTGTAACTTCAACATGTCTGGTATTACAGTTTTTAATGTTTAGTACAAAATAGTTGTCTAGTGGATCCTAACACAGGACTCAGTTTATAAAGCTTGCAGAAGAAGGTTTTAGTTAACCCTCCAAATATTCGAACATGTGCCCCTGTAGATACTATTTGAAACCACAGCTTCAAACTACTTTTGAGTACTTTTCCAGCCAGTGTCAGAATCTTTAGTGCTTTTCAAGCCTCTCCTCTATCATTTTCTTTTAATACTGTTTTATCACCTCAGAAAATACTTGTGATTTCCCATCTTTCCCTTCAGTTATTCTTTGGTGCCTATTTGCAGTGTCACTTAAAATTCCTGTGGTATGGGCTTTGCCAAACTAACTGAAAACTGAAGTGTAGAGGACATTTTTTTCTGTATTCAGTGTTAGGTTCATAGCTATGGGTTAAGACATTGCACCTTAAGTTCTCACAATTTGTTGTTATGTATTTTGTTACTTCAGTTTATGTATGCAGGGAAAGCTGATACAAATCATAATTGTGCATATGCAAATCTGAGGATTTTCTACATTCAAATTGTTTGCCTATAACGTGCTTTTCCAGCTCCCATTTTCCAGCCTCTCCAGCATTTGGAAACTGTATTACAGTTCCAGTGTACTGCAAAGCAGGTATCTGATACGTACAAAAACAAGTCCCTACCTAATTTTTTTCTGTTTAAGAATTGGACTAATCATGTTTTGCATTTACTTAATGGTTATGTTTATTGATTGTGTTTTACAAATAGCATAACTGAGAGCAGACACTGAAGGCAATTTGCTCAAGATTCCAGTATTTCCTGTAATTCTGGTTGTGTTTTCCTGATTTGATTTGGAATTATTCAATTAAGAACTGTATGTAATTTCATAGATGTGTGATGTATCAGGTTTGTGGCTCACCAGATAATGTTCAGACTCAGCACTTCCCTCTGTGCATGCACCTGGCTGGATTTTCTTGTAACCACAACTCATTTTATTACCAAACTTTCCCAAGCTTAATGGGCCATCTAGTAAGGTTGAAGTGCATGTTATGTCACAAGGTGAGTAGTTCAACTGGATTTCATCTACCCTTGAAAGCAAAAAGTACTTTTTCCAAATAATAAAACTATTTCTTGCAGTTGTTACATCTTTATATAACTCAAAGGGAATTTAAGTTATTTTACTTAAACCAAGGATGTAATATTTCAGTGCTGAAGGCAAAAGTTGAAGAAGCTGAGGAGTAATTGACAACAGGCTGAGAAGGTGGAGGAGCTAGTTGGTGTAGCCAGGAGGCTGCAGGGGCCACTCCCCTCCTGGCCCCCCTTTGACTCCTAAGTCTCCGTGGTCTCTTGGCTTCATGGCTGGTGGGAAGGTGCTAGATGTGAGAGCTTTGGATTTGTTTTAGCGCTGGTATTGTAACATTTAAAGGAAATTAAGGATAAGACAAGTGAGAACTGGTGAGAGATCCAGTAAGGCTTTCTGAGGCATTAATGGTGCTCGAAGTGGGGTCCTCTTACATTATTCATGCCCTTTGAGCTTTTAGCCAAGCTGAGCACTCTGCACTCAAGTGTGATAGTAGAAGGTAAATGGAAATTAACCCTGTAGTGATATATTGAAAGTTTCTTGCCAAAGTAATAATTTTGATAGTGTGTTGAGGGAATATAAGCATGTCTGAGAGAGGGGAAAACAGATTTCAACTCTGAACTGATCTAAGAAAGTGCTTGAGTACTCTGCAGCAAAGTGAAAGAAAGACCGCTTGAACCCATATGCTAAGTTCTGGGGTCCTTTCTTGCCTTATCCTTTTTCATCAAAGTATGCCTTCCAAATTTAAAAAGAAGGTATGTCTTATAGCTGCAAGATGAGCTAGCACACAAAGCTTTTCAACGATTCTATGGAAAGCTTTGCTGTAGAAGGCTTCAGCATGTTAAGACTCACTGTAGTAGCCAGGACTTCTCAATGATTGTAGATCAGGTACCAGAAATCTGTACCTGAATTCAAGCTTGAGTCTGTAGATGTTACTCTGTGTGTGATTTGTTTCTTTGAACATGTTTACCTTTCCTTAGGTAAACTTTTTATGTTTAGGATTCTTCTTTTCTTCCTCTCCCTCTACCATTTTAAAATTATCCCATCATTGCATACAGTAGGACTGTGTGCTTGAGGGTTCTTTTAGGAAGCATTCAGAAACAGGAGGGTTTTAATGCAGGAGATCTATATTGGTAACTGATCTGGATATTTGTACTGGCATGGTCTCATATGTTCAGCTTTTTTACTCCCTGTCTATCTTCCAGCTCCTCTGAGGTTTCATAGCAAGTATCCAGAATGTAGAACAGATCATTGCAAACTAGTGGAGAGTGACCTCACTCAAAGGCTAAGAGTTACTTTGGGAAAGGTGTGGAGAAAGTGACTGTAAATAGAAGTCCTTTGCTGGTGCATAAGCTTAAGGATGTCTAAACTTCGATTTACCGTATGTACCTTTTGTAGATAGAACTGAAATATATTACTTTGGAGGCAGGGAAGATAACTCATGGTAGAAAAATGAAATACCTGTGCCAAGTACTGGTTAACTTGTGAGAACAGAACACAGATTTTCCCCATATGCTCACAGACTCTTTATATCCAGATTCATCCTTTTACTTTACCACTTACAAAAAATCATGTTCAAGGGTAATGTTTTTAAAAGCAAATTATTACTTGGCAGTGCAAGGTCTATGACTTTTAGGTAGAAGACAATTCTGAAAATGTTACCGTGGAAAGTATATGTCTTTTAAGTTGGAGGGAGTTTTTTTGGTTTTGTTGGAGCCAATAATTTGATCCAGTTTCCACTTGACATAAGCCTTAAGAATAATTTGATTGTAAGATTGTGCCTTGGAGTCCAGCAGTCTGGAATAAAGGGTCTCAGTGAACAGTGTACCTCTCCATGCTCTGTTTTTTGGGAGAGACTAAAAGTGTTTGGGCCACAGCCCAAACCAGGAGAAAAATGATACATAAACCACAGTGATTAGTACTAGTCTGGGTATCATAACAGCACCCAGGACCCTTAAGAGACAGAAAGGAGAAGAGCTTAAAATAAAAATAAAATAATTATTGTGAAGATTGTTCCTCTGGGATTGCACTCTTGATTGTGCAGCCTCATAGCTGCCTCTGAGCTGTTGCAATTTTACCCCTTGGACATTTTTCAGGCTACTAAATATTTATTTTGCTGGCAGATATCAGCAATACATACTACTGAATGCTCTTGAGATCCAAAATATTACTAATGGCAGCCTTTGAGTGATGATTGAGAAACTGTGTTGAAAGTTTTGCCTTACTTTTAAAGTATGCTAAGTGTTTGATAGTTAAGTAGTTAAACTCTTTTGACATTGGTTCATCTATGACATTTACTTGTAACCATTGCTGATGACAGATAATTTTCTTGATGTAGTCGTTTTTGCTTCAGTGTCAATCAAGATGTATGATCATAACAAATGCAGTGAAAAAGATGCTGGAAGTTCCAGGAACACTGTTGAAGGGCTTTAGCAGTCCAGGCTTTTCCACCACTTGCCTGTCATCATATGAGACTGAGCCTTTTACAGTAGCTCTGTTCTTGGTTAATTTCGTAGAGTTGCAGAAATTCTTGTACTGTTCTGTCCTTCTGTAGGTAATACTTTCAGTTTCCTTGTATGCTGCTTATTTAAAGAAATCTCTGTAGTGTTACAGCCTCTAAAACAGCACAAGCAGGTGCAGTCAGGCATGAACCCCCATGAGCCCCTCAGCACAGTCAGTGGTAGCGGGGATCTCTGTTCACTTCTGCCCTGTGTACAGCAGTAGAACCACGCTTGGATTTCAGTCCAGCTTCGGGTTCCCCCCATCAGCAGTCACTAAGGTGCATGCAGAGCCGCTGGGGTAAGGGTGAAAACCTATGACTTGAAACAGAGGCTGTATCCTTAGCCTCCACTGCAGTTAGTAAAAAGGGGAAGCGATGGTGAAATAAAAAGCTGTAGTCCAATGGTGAGAGAGCAGGGAAACACCACTCCTCTCTGTCAGAAGGAGTGTGACAGGAAAGTCCTGCTTTGGAGAACAGGTAAGCTTAGCCTGGGAAATAAGGGGGAGGAACTGCAGAGACTGGCTTTGGCATAAAGCATGCTGGCATCATTTGAGTATTCAGTATGCTTGCTGTGCTCAATAATGTTGGTATTTAAATAGTTTGAAGCAGTCTTTGAAGTTAGAGCCATGTTGAGTTAAAGTAGAGGTCAGTGTGTTGTAACTGTTGGCTGAACATTGATAACAACTTTGTGTACTTTCACATTTTTAAGCTATTTGACAAAAAAGAAAATTCAGGAGTACAATTTTTAATCAAAAACTTAGTAATTGTGGCAGTTTTATGCCCAACAAATTGCAGAAGTTTGTTATTTTTCTGCATCCATAGTACTTTTCTTCATGGCCTAAGTTTTTCCTCCCAACACACAGAGAAGAGTGTATTTATGGTATTAAAGTTTGAACCATGCTTGTCAAGTGTTTTCAAGCAAGAAAGTCCCGGGCAAGAGGGAAATGTTCCAGTTCGAATCGAGTACAGGCGTTAATGGCTGTGTCTGGAAAACTGGTACAGAGCAGCGCTTCATGCTGCAATCCCTGCGGGCACTGGCAGCAGTGAAACAGAGGAAATTTTGAAGAAGAGTATCGGTGTAGACAAGCCCAGCGCTGCTTATGTGGAAGGAATTAGTCCAGAAGATTTTATCTTCTGTTTAGGGTTGCTGTTCCCTGCTCTTGTCACACCTCCTCACTATTCTTCCTTCTAACTTCCAGGACTGCCTTCTCTTGCAGAAGAGGCTCCCCTTTCCTGATCTTTGTTTGAAGAGGGTGTAAGAGACAATAGCAGAGCGTTGAAGGGCATGCATTCTTACTGCCTTTATTGTCAAGAGCATTTAAAACACATGGGGTGGTGACTGCTGGTGGCACAATGCTGCTTCAGACCTTTTAAGTTATAGTTGAGTAGAGACTGCACTGGTATAAAGAGGCCAGAGCACTCCAGTGCAGATGAAGTGGGGGAAAAAAGTATTTCCCACACACACTGTTTGACAGCAGCATGTTTACATAATTAGTAGGAAAACTGCTCTCAGATATCTGTAATTTTATGTATATTCCCATGGGGGAAAATGCTTTCAGAGATCTGTAATTTTGTATATATTCCTGTGGGGACAGTAGAATGTGTGAATATAAATCACCCTTCATACCACATCTTTGGCACATCATCTGTCTGTTCCTTCAGAGGTGCACAGCCCTTCCTTGCACTCAGAGGTTGCAGAAACCAACTAACATCAGTTCTGAGGGCACCAGTGCCTTGAGAAGCTTCATTATGGACTCCAGCCTGTGCAGTGTTTGGCCAGGGACTGCCGTCAAGCCCAGGCCTGGGCTTTCAGTCCTGGCCTGAGTGGTGCTGTAGGTGTGCTTGTCTCCTCTTCTGTCTCCAGCCTTATTTCCTGAATGGACCATGAACTTACGTCGTAGTCTGTCTTCTGTCTTGTTCTGTCCCTGGCTTCATCTTTTTCTCCTAACTGGACCTCTGAGTTGCCCTTGGACCTGTTTCATCCCTCTCCTTGCTTGGAACCTTGTCACCAGCACACTGCTCTGCCTGCCATGTTCAGATATGGTGGAACTGCACCCTGTAAGTGCCCTGGGGTCTCCTGCACTTTCTCTCTTGGAGCAGCCAGCCCTTGATGGGACTCAGACGACAGGACATTGTACCAACTGAGTAATTTCTGGTGAGAAAGTGGCCAGAAGAGGTGGAACAAAATACCTGTCAAGACCATTGTCTCCTTTTGAAGCTGAAACAGGAAAAGTGAAAATTCGAGAGCACAGGGTTAAAGTGCTTCTTTTTTTGCTGGTGGTATTTTAGTTTTTCTTGATTTTTAAAGCTGTTCCTGCCTGACACAAGCCACCCACAGTGCTGGTAAACAACACATTGCACATAGCAAAAATTCTCTTTTCTGTCTCCCCATACTTGCCACAGGACCAACAATGGGAAGTGGCAGTGACAGCACTGGTGATGGTCACTATCTCTGTCATTGATATGGATGCTTGGTATGAAAGGGATCCTAAAGTGAAGGGTTCTGCTTGTATCCAGCAAGCATAATATCTTGTAAAAAAAATAAGTAATGTGTCTTCCTTTTTGTGGCAGTATATAGCTTTTATTTCAGGTCAATGATAGCATCTTCCATCCTGTCTGTCATAAATTGTCAAAGTATCATCCTCTCATTCTGCCCCTCATATTTAAGAAGGTCTCTAGAAATGTTAAAAAAACCTTTAAAAAACCCTTACTTTAAAAAAGTTAGACCAGTATTGTTGATTACTATTGTCTTAACTTCTGTTGCAGCTTTGTCTATACATCTTTCTGTTGTCTCTTAAGCTTAAACTATAAACTCTTCTTTGTTCTGCATTTGTGTGGCACACTTCATAAGACTTTATCACTGTAGTTACAGTGATATAATTTACAACGTTTTCCCTGCAGAAGAAACTGCTACTGGTATGTCTTCTCCACCCATAGTGGATCAGAGCATCTGTCTGTCAAGATTCAAAGTCCTTCCCTAATCAACAGTAGCTCTGTTTAAGAAAAAAATTCCGTGCAAGATTATTATATTACACTTTTCCTAGCTATTTATAGTTATGTTTTGTCTTGAAACATGAGTGTTTCTGTGCTTTGTGATTGATGTTTGTTGCTATTAATTCAAATATGCTTATAATAAATATTACTGTATCATAATTTTCTTAATATCAGTTAATGCCATATAGTAAGCACTACTGGATAATTGTGTATCATGTAAAACTATATAATCTCAAACTACCCAGTTTTTTGCTCCTGAGTTTTATTCTGTATTCCCTTGTTCTTTTATTAAGAAATCAAATTAATAGTTCTTAATCTGTCAAGTCTCTCCTCTTGAGTGTTTTGGATTTTTTCATGTACCTCTTAAACCTTCTGTAAAATCGGGGAGAAAAAAAAAAAAAAAGAGAGAAGAAAACCAACAGACTTAAATGTTTTTCTTTATATATATATTTTTTTCCAGTTAGCAATTTCAATCAATTATTTCAGTGTTTTTCTGTTTTAGGATAAAGTGGTGAGAACTGAACAGTGTTTCAGTGGAAAGCACATGTTCATTCTTGTACTACTCACCTTTTAATTTCTTATCCATCTTAATATAACTCAATTTCCATTTTTACTCTATTTTTTACTGTCACTACTTACTGAGCACACAGTGTGCCTTCGTGAAGGTGTCTATTTTTTTCCCCTTTTTTTGAGTTGCTAATTTATTTATAACCCTGTTCAGAAAAAGTATGAGTGGTTATAGTTTTCACTGTTTAGTACTTCACTTAGGTATGATGTATCAGCATGTTTCTTTATTCTTCTGATGAGAATACAGATATATGAAATTATTGTCTGGATTGCAATTTGGTTGTATTGCCAAAGTGCAAGGAGTCCTCATCACAAGTTAGGTGCCAGCTGTTTTGGATGCTTCGTGAATACAGCACAAAACCCAAATCCTTCAGTTCAATTCATTTGCAAGCTACAAAAGTCAGGTTTATTAATCAAAACCGCACTGCACCACCATTTCTGCTTCTTTAGAGTGCAGCATTTGCTACTTCAAATCTTTAAAATCTTCTCCTACTGTTATGTTTGATTAGTTCAAATAGATATATTTTCTGTTCAGCAGTGTTATGATTTTATCAGATTTTACTGACAGCTTGCTTTACGTCAGTGTTACGTGCTATTTTTCCTGAATGTGTGTTCTGCATTTTGTACCATGATTTGTATAATATGAAAGTTGTTTACGTAGGAATTGGATTATGTTTTTCTCTTAATAGAGAATGTTTTTATTAGGCTCTATGTAATCCTCTGCATATGACAGATCTTTTCCTACTTCATTAATGTGATGTATTCTGGTTTCTAGCTCACTGTGATTACAGCCTAGTGACTTCTGTCATTCTACTGTGTTTCAGTTTTGCCTGTTAGGTCGTTCTCTTCTTACATGGCCGAGTAATTTTCTCTCTCTTTTATACCATCCTTCATCCTATATCATCCTCTTGAGTCCCAGATGTTACTGGGACAGAAATTAACCCTGAACTCAGAAGACCCCAAAGACTCTCTTTTATAACTTCTACAGGCTGCTGTGTATGAACGAATCTTGATGCCTCTCACAGAGAGAACGTTTTGAAAGGGGACAGGACTGTATCACAGCGCAGTCATTTCCATATCCCTCTGCTGTGAGGGATACCTGGAGTAATGATGGGCTGTGCAGATAAACCAGTTATCCAGATTCTCTAGCTGTTTACCCACACCCTTTTCCTTTACCCCCTACCTTGTGGGCACTATTCTGTGCTGTTCTGTCCATAGCCAGCCTACACCAGTCTGTCATGTATTCGGTGCCTACCATCCACTTGTCAGCAATTGCATATTATTTCCATATGACAGCTTCAAAATCTTATCCTTGTCTTCAGAGCTCCAGACAGGCCTTGCTTTCTTGTTTTGCCTTGGTTATAGAGCTGCCCTGTGCTACAATGGGTGCTGGTGAATGTGGGAAAGGAGGATCTGCTGGCAGAGAATGGTCAAGAGGAAAATCCTGGGCAGAGTCCTTCCCTAGTAAACCGGAATTCTGCATTTCTATTTCTACCAGCATCTTCAGCTGTCAAAATTTAAGTGCTGTGTGATGGGGAATTTCCTGATGCTTGCTGTAGAGTAGGGAGACGTAGGATGGTTCCCATGTTTACAGCAGCTAGGTGTATGATGCAACATGTGGAGACTTTATTTTGCCAGCATTGTGTGCCCTTAGGCCTTGTTTGTCATCATAGCAGTGAGCGTGGGTTCTCAGCCATCCTATTCAATTCATCTGTCTCGGGGAGCTGTTGCCTATGTCTCTGAGCTTTGGTGGGGTCAGGGAAAGTCTAGGCAATCAGGGCGATGTAACCTGTATTTTTATTTATGCAGGGGCTGGGATAAGGCCTGCCTGGTTTGTGAGAACTTCATTGTGATGGATTAACTTTCCTCTTGAATGACCGCATATGGTACATCCAAATGGGAGATCTCAAAGTGGCTGTGCAGCCTGAGCAGAGCGATTAAAAGGCCCTCTGTGGGCAGCGAGTCGGTGAGAGGGCCTTACTCCCTTGGCATGGCCTCTTCCAGCATGTTGGGCATTGGGGACTCCTGTGTGTGTACTTCCTGCCATGGCCAGCCCTCCCTCCTCCCCAGTGCTCCAGTAGGTCACCAGTGAACCTCAGCTGGAAAAGACTAAATGCAGTTCATGAATAGTTTTACAGTCCCCTCTCTCCCACTCACCCCATGCTCTGTCCTGGGAATGTGCTGCCCACACAGTGACCAGAGAGGAATCTGGAGGCATTTGCAAGATAATGCCATATCAAATATTCCATTCTCACACTTTTTTCTTGCATTTTCAAAACTGTTTACATATTTCCTTTCAGTTTGCATGAATAAGGACATAACTCCGAGACTAAAAAGGGGGAAATGCATTTCCAAATGTGCAAAGCCACCTAACTGTAATAAATGGCTTTAATTATGTATGGTGTGTTTAGTTTCTGGAAGCCTATTATGCATTTCTGCCTCCAACAAGTAGCCTTTCCTGTTTGCTTGCTGCTGTTTACCAGGCTGGCCATCCTCCCAAAGTAATTCTTATCCAAATCCTCCACTTCACAGATGCTCACCGAGACCTTTTTTGATCCTGAAATGCTCAGTGGCACTCAGATGTTGCTCTGGCAGACAGCAAAAGGTAGAGACTAGGTTTTCTCCCTAGGAATTTGGTGTCTTACCATATTTTTAAGTAATATGTTTTTCATCTGGTTTATGATGTTTTTAGAAAGATAAAACGTTGCAGCTGAAGGCAGAGTTTGTCTCACTTGTGAATACAGTTTCAGCCAACTAGTAAGCACAGGTGGAGGTCATTTATATCATCCTCCTTAGGCAGTCACAGCTCCTGCGTACTGGAGCAGTAATTTTACATGCTTTTCTGTAGTTACTGTTTTTTCCGGTAAGTGCGAAGTTTCTTCTATTTTTCTTTACTGTTTGGGAGGATTGGGAAGGTGCACTATCAAAGTCCTTTGGCTTCTTTATTTTTGGATGACAAAAGCTACAGAAACACAATTATGTTATTTTTACTGATGGCTGAATAATATTTCTCACTCTCTTCTTGCCCACCATTGCCCGTATTTGACCTATCATTTTTTGGTTCAGTGTACAAATAAATGTGCATTTTAATTTTTTCATCTTTTGTAAGGTAGATAGTTTTGGAGTTACTAAACTTAAATTATTCCCTACAACAATCTGGAGAGATTTAAGGACGCAGTATGAGAAGAGGTCTTTGAAGACTTTCAACTTGAAGTTTTAATGGAGGTGGGAAAGATTAAAGGAAAGCTTTTCTATTTTCTGTTGGTGTTTTTCCCTATCTACAGAGGAAAAAAAGCTGTTCAGTACTGTTGGGATAAAATGCAGAGAACTGACAATAAAATTTTCTCTTCCACTAGAAAGAAATTATTTTTTAGAAGGTTCAGAGTCAATTTGGAGAGCTAAAACAACCCTTCACATCATGGTGGCCTGTCTGTGCCCATCATACCCCCAGCCTTCTCTGAGGAGCTCCAGCAAAGCCAGCCAAAGTTATCATAAGTGTGTAGAAATAACCTCATGCAGCCCTTCCCACAGCTGGGAAACTGATAGCATTCATTTATTCCTCTGCTCATAACTATCTGTTATAAGGAGATACTTGCTCTTCCTTCCTGAAACTTTCTCTGTAGAAGTTGCTGTGCTCTCAGGATAGGATGACCATATTAATGAATCCATCAGTCACAATAATCTGATTAAATTGATGGGGGAGAGGGAGCCAGCAGATGAAGCAAACAGATTATTTTAAGATATATGAGATACCCAATTAGTGGCTGACTTAGCATTTAAATGGAAGTGTTGCACAAGAGATTTACTGGTAACCAATGTATTAAATTATACTGTATGGTTTTTCATCTAAGAGAAGGGCTTGTGTACTCTTACAGGGACCCGTAAATAAAACTGTGGCAAAGTATTACATGTAAGAAGTATGAGTTATATATTACCTTTTTTTAAATCTGCATATATATGTGTGTGTGCATTTTGCCTAGTAATGGATTAGGACATGGACAGTACTATGGAGAGATGAGCATGGATTTTAAACCCTGTACAGGCACTTTGGCCAGGACCTGGTGAATGTGTTTTCAGGCATATTAGGAAACTGAGACTTAAGTAGGAAGGGAGTTGCTTTGTGTTGCTGAGGTTTTGGGGGCAATCCCCTAGAGTAGAGAGATAATAGAAGGGAAGCTTTCTGTCAGGGAGCATATGTTTTTGTGATGATTACACTGTGTATAGATTAGGACTTCTGGGAGGAAGGGAATGGGAAGATGTGCTTGGAACACAGGACCATCTGCCAGTACCTTGGCATAGTTGTTTCATTAATGAGAAGCTTATTAGCTTGAGTCCAGCTGAGATAGACAAGAAAGGCAGCAAAAGGGACAGAAAACTGTTATCCAGCCGCCACTGAAATGGTAAAGAGATAGCTCTGATAACCTGTAAAATCTGATTTTGTTAAAAGAACCGTTCTTGCTTTTCTTGGTAAAAAGGTATCGGTCGTCTTGTTGGTGAAAAAGTGTTTTCATTAATTTTGTGATGCAATGTGGGATATCCTTTGGTAGGGCAAATATACAACACAGGGTGAGCTGGAATTGACAGGGTACTAGGAAAAAAGGAAAGAACAATGCTTTTTAGTGGGAAATAGGTTTTGCATCAAATGACTGCCTTTTCTCTTTAGTAAACGCTTGAAGGTGCCCTATATTGAATGTTGGGTGTTTGATGTTGTTTGTGATGACAAAGTATTAACACCTGGAAGACACAACTTTGAGAGTGCCACAGTCCCAGCCTTGGCTATGCCAGCAACCTCAGAGAGCACACAGTCTGGCCTGTGCTCCATGTGAGGTAAAACATCAGAGGGGTGCTCTGGGCGGGCAGAAAATAGTGCTCCAGCAACAAAAAGCCAGTGGTTAGGAGCCTGTGAACTTTGTTCCTGCAACCTCACATTCTTGATTCTGGTGCCGACATGGTAAGTGTCCAAGTGTGTGCTCTGTTCCTCAGTTTTGCTGTCCTGTAAATCAGACAAGTTATGCTTAGCCTGTTTTAGAGAGAGCTTTGCTATTATTCTGTTGACACAAGACTTAAATGCTATTGTATTTAAACAGCTCTGTTTTACTTTTGCCAGTTTAGTCAGACTTGAGTCTGGATGAGGGTGAGATGGCAGAGCCTTTGCCTGGAGAAAATGGTGAAGTACAAAGTGGTTTGAGTGTTGTTGGTATTTTGGAAATTATTTCCCTTTTGAATAGTTTTATGCTGTTCAGGTTGGACCGGTCGTTAAGATGAAGGGAAGAAATAAGAAAAGTGTTTCCCATGAAAAGGCCTATAATCTACAACTGCCTAGGTCCACAAGAGCATGGACATGTTCAGGACACGATGTGAGGGTTATGCAGTTCACCACCAGCAAGATGGTCTGGTAAATAAGGCTGGACAAGGGTAATTTCTGTTTGCACTGCTAGGATAAAAAAGTTGGTTTCCCCTGATGTTTTTGTTGATTTATGATGTAACTCAGATGGGGCATTGTCTCTTTGTCTTTTGTAAATCTGTTGAAACAAAAGGAACATGCATTTTTTCAGAAAATGAGTAGAAAAACATAGCTTAGGAGTGTCAAAACACCTAAGCAGAGTGAGCCTTAACTGAAGCGGTTTTGGTTAATCATCCTCTTTGCAAATTCTCTTTTTATATTGAGGAAAGGAGCAGATTAGTGGGATGAAAATCTTTGTTATTACAGAGATAAAAACAAGTTATGGTTGGGTCCCAAAGGAGAAAGAAGTTTTAAAATATTAGTAAAAAAACCCCAGCCCTTTGCTGTGATGCATATGTAATACTTAGAGAGTTCCATGCCAAAAAAACCCAAAAAAAACCACCTGTATACCATGGTGTTTACATACATAAATGTATATACAAATACTGGTACAACATAAATTTAAATCCTGACCCTGTGCTTGTTGAGTTCAGTGGAAATACTTCTGATGGTTGTGACAAGTGTTAGATCAAATTCTCATGCTGACATGTAAATGTGGTCTAAAACTCAAACTGAAGCTTCTGTTTTTGCATAATTTTTTTTCTACCTGGCTTAAAATGGAGCAGAGTTGATTGAAGGTCTTAAAAAAAAAATTGTCCTGCACACCAGATCCTGCTGTGTTTCATCTACTGAAACTCTGTTTGATAGTATCCTACAGTGATAATATTCAGTTGCCATGTTGCATGCTTTCTAAACTGACAGTTAATGTATTTTCTCTCTCAAGTAGTGGAAGAATATTCTTGGTCCCCCAAGGGCATGGTAGGTCGGGGTTTTGGCTCAGTCTATGAGTCTAAAAGGCTTTGCACTTAGTGAAGCCATAAAGAAACCTCCAGCTGGCTGGATGCCTCTCTTAAAAACACGTGTGGCCTTATTCCGAAATGATGATCAGGCCAAGTTGTGTATGCCTCAGTCTCTTGGGATGAGAGAGGAGTGGGAGGGAGGCCTTCACTGATGTTCCATTGAACCTAGGGAAGTCAGATGTTTGCATAAAAATACAGGGAATTTAATCACTGATTGACTCAGAATCACTGTGAAAGGGTGGAGTAAAGACCGAGGAAGAGAGAAGGCAGGCAGCAAAGAGCTTTTAACTTGAGGAGTGAAAAGAAATTAAGAAGGGAAGTATAAATTTTCATTTCATTGCAAGCACAAAAGCTCCCTTAGCTTTTTGTGAACTATGAAATTGTGGAGCTCCAGGCAGTGTTTTCCTTCTAGCAGCAGAGCACAGAGTTGAGTGTCTGCATTGGGAATGTTATGTACAGCTTTGCTTTAGTGCCTTTCTGGGTCAGTGACTCAAAAAATGCCACACAGAGCTGCTTTAGTTGTGTTTCCATGAGTCAATCTGTAAGTGCCAAAACTTCCCTGATCATAACCCAGTGTCTAGAGAATCTGCAGGCTTTTTTTGACTACTAATCTTAAAGCATTTACAGTGTTCCTTGAACGAAGGTTTGTTGATCATGTGTACCTTTTTTCAGATGCCATTCTGCCTGGCAATTCAAACCACAGTCACATTGTTGACTTCAAAAGACCCAATGAAAGGATGTGGCAAAGTCCTTGCACCTGTAGCACTAAAAGAATTGATACTCCTCTCCTCACATTGTTTTGGTACTACTATCTCAGTAGCCACAATCTGTACTGTTGTCTCATGGAAAATCAAGAGAAAGAGAATTACTGGTTCATGCTAAGATTATTTTTTTTCCTCAGCGTAATGAACAAAAGGATTAAGCAGCTACATCATTTATATTATTTTAAAATTGATTAGTTTAGCAGGTTGTTTCACCTCTGCATCCCAGAAAATATAAAGAGGGATGGTAGATAGAGGCAAAACAGTGCATTTAAATATTCTTCCAGACAAGCTCATATGGTAGTGGAAACTTATGTGGATGGATCAGGTATCGGTTTCCATTTGTGGGAAGGTTTGGTGACAATTTGCGCATTTATACAGCCACCCTTGGTGGCAATTGGGAGCCCCCAGGGAGGAGGAACAGTCTGTTCAACATTTGTGTGTTCCTCACTAGCTGACTGCACCTGCAGCCTTCACCATCAGTAGCTGGGTATAGAGGCATTTGGAAGGCAGCAGCAGTGAGGAGCAGAGCTTAAGAAAACTGTGGAAAAGAGAAAGCAAGCTATCATACCTCAAAGTGTGGGTAAGATACTGAAGATACCTGTCTGTTTCTGAGCATTGACTAAGCTGAATTTGGGGCTGAACATTGGCTAAGCATGTAAAAGGTAATTGAGTAAGAAGTTTGGATTTTTTCTTTCCTTTCATCACCCTGAAAACATAAATTATTTTTACCTGTTTTCTGTTTCCATATATGCAAATTTCCTTCCTCTCACCTACTGAAAAAGGCAAAATGCACCTAATTAAACTGGTGTGGATACAGCCAATCTGCTAACAAATCTTACCCTTTCACAATTTGGCTTCAAAATACCATATTTATTCTTCCAGATTTGGATTTCATTCAGCTTTGAGCATTTGCATCCAGTAGGAACAACTATATCTGTAATTTTTATTTGGTTTATTGGATAGAGTATCTCTTCTCATTATGTATTTTTTTCTGTACAGCCAGCTGTGCTGTGGCCACTTATTAGACGTCTTTGAAGTTACTACTATAAACCTCAAAGTGCATGCAAGGAAAGCTCTTTAAACAGCACATTAGAACTGAATTATAGTCAAAACTCCATTTTCTTTATTGCAGTGTGTCTTTACAGTCATATCAGATGTGTTTTATACCTTTTATTTGAGTATAGATTATTGGCTTTATGAATTTTCTTCTTTATAGAAAATGAACGTTAGTATTAATTTTAATTAGTTCCTTGGTGGGGATGAATCATAACTTGGAATTGAAGATTCATAATATTGTAGGTGCATTTGTGAGGTTAAGTGAGAAGCTGTTTATGCATTGTTTTGCCCCTCACATCATCATAGATATTGGAGGAATCTCCTTGGCAATGTAGAGTGCACTTTGCTTTATGATAAAAGACAGGGATAAAAGCAAGCATAAGGAGCCTGAAGAGGCAACACTGTCCTCCAGATCAAATATTGACAATGATGAATGAAAAACGTAGAGAAGGAATTACATGGACTTAAAGTCAGCAGGCTTCTGACTTAATTTGCTTTATTTAATGGAGGAATAAAATGAAATAAATAAATGACCCACTTTGTTTGAATTCTCCATGGTAGCTGTTGACTTCACCATAAATTGGGGGTCACCATTTAGGCACAAAGCTGTTACATAGTTTTATGTTGACATTAACTTTATTCCTGTGGATCTTGGGCTCCTAGGTGTTTTCAGGCTGTGTGTCTGGAAGCCTAACACATGATTTCCTTTCATTAATCTAGTTATTTGTTTGCTATTTTTTTCAAATGCTATTTTTCTTAAGATAATGATTGCTTTATGACTGGTATAGGGGAGATATGGCTGACAGACAAAGCAATGCCTTGGTTTACTAGCACCAGCAAAAGACTAGTACCAGACTAGGTGTCTTTAATTCTTTTGGGTGCTCTGAATTTTGAATACTTTGAGGAGGCATAGCTTAGGCAAGACATGAGCAGAATTGTTTTAAACGATATGAGTGCGGTGAAAGGTTTAAATACAGTGCTCTGCTACTTTAACCCAGTAATTCAGAGAATGCCTGATGCTATCAACTTAATTACAGCATTGCTATCAGGAGGCAGTGACTCTGACAGAATGGAAGCTGACAGTTTTAAGATATATCTGTCTAATACATAACTGATCTTTTTTCCTTTTTCAAGATCATTCTTTGCTCATTGAGGAACAGTCATAAACAAAGGGGCAGGGGAGTGAGAGAATTGCAGCAATGGAAGCTCATCAGCTGAGAAAGCTGTTTCCTTCCTACTCACGTGATGAAAGCAGAAAGCAAAAGAGAAATCTCTTCCTAATATTTCAGTTGTAGTCATTTCCTTTTTTTTTTTTTTTTTTATTACAAATTTGTTCTGTCTTCACAAAGACAGCGTGATTTTAGCTGCGAGGCTGCAACATTGGGTAGAAGGTTGTTACTGATATCTTTTTCACCATTGGCCTTCACTGCAATTGGTTTGCTTTTTTGCTTGTTGGGAGCTGATAGCAGGAGAGAAAAGGACAGAGTCAAAGACAGATAGCATTAACGGTTTTGACACTTCAATGCTTGCATTGGCCTTTCTGCAAAATCGGACTGCTGGAGCAGTCAGGGTCATGGGTGTTTCAGAGCAGCATGGTTGCAAGCGAGCACAGTCATGCTGATGGCAGATGGGGTATGTACCACATGCCCTCCATGCAGTGAATAGGCTTATAGGGAGGAATCCTTTCGTTTGTGCAGGCAAGGTGATACCACATAAGGACGTGCAAGATCTGAAGTAGGGCATTGATTGAATGATGAACCATGCTAAGCCCTTGGCTTTTACATTATCGAAGTGATGCTTCTCCTTCCTCAGATGCCTCTGCCTTTTTCTTCTCTTGTGAAAGCTGCTCTGGTGATTTACAGTGAAGGTAACCCATCATACAAGAGAGAGGGGAGGAATTTAAGAGATCACTCATAGTACTTTGAAAATAAGACTGCTTTCTCTTATCAGAAATATGAATTCACTTAAAAGCTTCACAGGGTCTCGGAAACCATTTCCCTTCTCAAACCAGTTCTGCTGGATGCTCATGAATGAGCCATAAAGGAGCTATGTGTTAATCTGTTTTGATGGCAAACGTCCTTGATTAACTGTGTCAAGTATATCCTTGCTGCCTAGTCTCCAGTTCTTTCACTTCCTAGGAGAACCTGACAGGCAATGCCATTTTCTCCATAGTGCTTCTTTCTTGAGCATTTGCAGTTTCTGATGGTGACTTTCTGATAATTGTTCCTCAGTTTCACTCTTTCCCACATAGCTCTGTGCCTTTTCTCTTCCCCTTCTCTACGTACATTTTCCCCTTTTTTCCTGCAGTCTGTTCATCCTTGCTCCCTGTAGCCACTGAAAGTCACCCCTGTCTTTACTCTGTGTCGTCTTTGTGCATCTTTGAACTGTAAAGCTACACAGCTCTTTCAGTGATACAAAATATTTGTTATCCAGGAACATGCAAGCCTCAGGTCCCTGTAGTTTATATTTTCTATATTATTCTGTTACAGAAATTAACTAAAAATCTCCACCATTTACTAAGCAGGGCTTTCTACTCTCTGTTCATGTGCCTGTAAATCTTTCCATATTTTGTCTGTATCAAGCTACCTTCTGTGTTTACCCAGTGTACGCTTCATCATTATATATTTTCACTGTGCTTCTGATTTTGGCTTTTAAAGTTACTATCATTTCTAAACTAAGGACTGTCATGTTTCTTTGGTGTAATTATTACAGAGACATATAGAGTAGAACTGTTGTCTGTCTAGTGTGACTTGGATTATTTGCCCAGACTAAGATCTTAATGGGAAAATAGTTCTACTTGGTTGGGTTCCCCTGTGAATACTGTTCTTCAGACTAAGTAGACCCTGTTGCTTTTAACTTGTGAAAATATTAAAGTTTTTATGGTTAGAAAAACTAAGCACCCTTCTCATTTTTCTGAAAGCTGTTTTATCTTATAATGGTGAAGGGGACCACACACATGCTCTAGTATGTGTCCTGGGTATTCCAGACAGCATCTGTTACACTCAGGTTTGACCTTTATTCCCCGAGTAAAAGGTAAAGTGAAACTTCCAGTGTGGCTGGTGTGTAAATAAATAAAACTGTCAGAAATACAAATGTCATTGCTTACTGAGTCTCCATACAGCATGCACCCTGACTAACGGGAGCTCCTGCAGGAGCCTGCATGGCCAGCACACGAGCTCCTGAGCTTTTCCACTCTACTGTTATGGCTGCTAAATTTGAAACTAAATGCAAACACAGAAGATATGATGCTCCTAGAGTTAATGACAGCCTTCCAAAATCCCTTAATTGTGTGCTAGGCAGAGGTTTATTTCCATTAGTAAATGCTTTAATGCCTAGAGATGAAATGTGGTGTTGCCTTCTCTATTAAGTATTTGGGAAGTGGTGTTTAGCAGCTGTTGATAATGATGGTAAGGTGCGCTTTGTTCTGAGAGCTTTATAGACAAACAAATCTGTTTGCATCTCATGGACAACATAGGCAGAATAGTTTGTATGGAGAAGGGAAATGGGAAATCATTAGGCAAGATTTTCGTCACCTCACTTGGCTTTCTATGGAAACGGACAGCAGTGTCATCTCTTTAGTGTTGCTTTAAACCACTCCTTTAGTTTAAGGTTCTTTAAAACAAATCTTGCAGTGAAATCAGATTTAGCCAATTCCAGTCATATTTCTCCTGATGGAGAAATCTACCTGCTTGATAATATCACTGTGTTCTTTGTGTTTTGTCACTGGCTACTTATCAATTATTGCAGTCGATTTAAATTCCTTGTTACCCCATTCAATTGGTGTTAAATTCTGCCTCCCCTGTGTTTCTAATTATATTGATTGTGACGTGCCTTAGTGAAAAACTGTGGGACTGCAAAAGCAGGAGTTTCTTTACCTCATTAATACAGCTGTTTCTGAGCTTCTGTAAATGTGAGTAAATTACATTTTTAAAAGCTGAAGAGAGATTATTTGTAACTCATTTTCCTCTTTGAGTGTCTCTCCTTGTGATCTGTTGATCCTTTTGGTTTTTTTCAAGTGTGCTGTATTCTGGAGAGTAAAACCAACTAGAACAACATGATACTCCATCTTGGTCCAAGTCACTTTGGTAATAGTTTGAATCAGAAAGTGCAAAATATTTATTTTGCAGTGAAACATCGGGGGACAGCCAACCCCTGTGGGAAACTTACATTAAATGCTATTAGTTGGGTGTTGGTGTGTCTGCTGGTGTGGGTCTTAGTGACTACCGTGGGAGTAGTGGACATATGAGAGTCTTATCCACTGCCATTGTATAAATTCTACTAATAATTAACTTCCTAATTTGATTTTCTCAGTGAGTTTCACTGGATTGTCACAATTCTGTAAAAAATTTTTCTTTAGTTGTCTATTCCTTTTACAGTGACATCAAACATTCACCCCTTTTGTAGTCTAGCTGTTTTTCTGTTGCATCTGGCTGTTTTGATGTTTACCCTGGTGTGTTGGGATCTGTGGAGGCAAGACTTGTAGGGCTTTGTGATGGTTTGACTCTGGCTAAATGCCAGGTATCCACCAAGTCGCTCTATCACTTTCCCCGCCCCCCCTTTTCCCCTTGTTTTCTCAATAAGGTAAAGAGGGGAAAGAAGATAAACTAACTCTTGTGGGTGAAACAAAAGCAGTTTTAATATAAGCAAGGCAAAGCAAAAGTCCGCACGCGGAAGCAAAAGCAAACAGATTTATTCTCTACTTCCCATGGACAGGCAATGTCGGGCCTTCTCAGGAGCAGGGCTCCAATACGCGTAGTGGTTGCCTCGGAGGACCAAGGGTGAACCCCACGCCCTTCCTCCTTTCTCCCAGCTTTATACTGAGCAAACGTCATATGGTATGGAATATCCCTTTGGTCGGTTTGGGTCAGCTGTCCTGGCTGTGTCCCCTCCCAAGATCTTGCCCACCCCGTCCCACTGGGGGAAATGTCAGAAAGAGCCTTGGTGCTGTGTAAGCACTGCTCCTTATGTTGTAGCCACAACACCAGGGTGCTATCAACACCCTGCCAGCTCCCGACATAAAACACAGCACCGTGAGGGCTGCTGTAGGGGAAAACCAATTCCAGTTCAGCCAGACCCAGTACAGGCTTCTTGTTCTGCCTTCTCAAACTGTTTAGTGAAGAAACATAAGAATTATGGATCAAAATAAAAGAGGAACATTATGTACTGAGGAAGGGTAGGTGCTTTCTTTCCTAAACTAATCTTTATCTAACCAGCAAAAAGGAAAAGAGAAAATTTTGTTCTTGTAAATTTGTAAGGAAGGCAGGGAGCTGGCTGCCCTTGGTTATATTTACAGACAGTGCAAGTGTGGTTCTTATTTGTTTACTAATTGGCTGTAGAGGTATTAAAGATTATTGGAAACTCAAAGGTCAGAGTTTTTGCTGAACTAAGGTCTGTGTGAGCTAGAAATCTACAGGAGAGCACTTGTATATCTGAGCTGATGTGGAAGAGCTGCCTTTAGAGGCTGCCTGACAGGTATAGTAAAATTAGCCTTTTAGACCCGACCCTGCTCTAATTTGTGTCCTCCCTCGGGGTTTTCGTGACTCCACTGAGACGCTCTCACTGGCAAGCTCTGTGTGTGCACACACAGAAGTTTCCTGAGCTTCAGTTAGCTTCACAAAGTACTTTCATCTCTGTGATCAGTAGCCAGGTAGAGGGGTGGAGGAAGGGTGTAACTGTCCTTAAGTGGTTTGTTTTTTGTTTCACAGTATACCTAATGGTACTTACTGACTTTCAAAAGCTTTGGCAATAGACTACACAGACTGTCACAACACTGAAGTTTTGCCGAACAGATTTAGCTGTGGCCAAGGCTAAAGAAGATAGAGTCGTACAGTTTGCTTTGTTTGCTGTTTCAAAGGCAACTGTATTAATGAACAGATGTGAGAAATCTCATTAGGACTATGCTGGCATGTCCAGTTCTCTCAGCTCATACTGCATTTGCTTGTTCTGTGAACTTTGTTTTTTCTTCATGGTTTACCTCTAAATCCAGGTTCCTGGTTTGTTGGTTGGTTGGGTTTTTTTCCCTGTGCTTGTCATTTCTCATCTCACCCCACTCTTTCTCACTTTTGCACAATTGAGCCTGCTGCAGTGTAACCCTACATCATCAGCTAGTCATGCCAACAGGGCTGTTGTCACAGCCTCATTCTGTCCTCATGCCATGGTTAGGGTACTGTAATCATTACCTTGGTTCTAGAGAACGAAGGTGCTCCTGCTAAGTAAATGTTTACAAACACTGATGTGGAGGCTAACACTAGGGAAGAGAGAGAAGCACTGTTTAAAGTCTTGTTTATTTTTTACTTGTTTTTAAACAGACCGGTGTTCCTGAGAGAAGCAGCTGATGAGTATTTTTCCTTCACCAGGCTGTGATCAGAGGTAAGTGCAGAATCTTTTGCATTTTTATGGGCTGTCATCTCCAGATTTGGTATGGGGAAGAGCTTACTTAAGTCCTTTTGAGTGGTCTCATCAGAGAGGAGGAGGAGGTGGCTAGACTTGTATGCTGCAGTGTGAAGTTGCGCTCCTCCTTCCTCCCCTTAAAATGATTTGCAGAGGAAACAATTCCATGTGTCTTCAGCTGTGCAGTTGTCAGCATGAAGTGTCAAATGAATTAATTTGGATCAGAAAGGAATTTCTAATGCAGTTCCAGAGTGAGATAGGACTGGGTGATTGCTTATTGCTAAATATTACTTTGCTTAAATGGAGTTACTACTTCCATACCTTGTGGGCAAAATGTGGGGCAATGTATCCATTAACTCTGCCTTTGAAAAGGAATGGGAAGGATGTGGGCTAAAAAGCTTTTAAAGTTTCAGATTTTATATTTTACAGAATCTCTGACCCATGCATAACAGCTGTAAGTTCCTTTGGGGAATGACTATATTTATGTTGCTCCCAGCATAGTGGAACTACATTCATGACTTATACCCACAGGAAATATTATAATTGTAATTAAAAATAGAAATATTGGGTTGGTCTAAATTATGTGCTGAATGAAAGTTGTCCTACTTTTTTTCCTTCATTCTGTCTGGATGAATAATGAGGGAAGGTAATTCTTGCGGAGTTTATTTAGGACATATGTTTGACTACTGCACTCTAATGTAGCAAAAAAGCACCAGTCCTGTTGAGGTGCCTAATGCAAAATGTTCAGGCTCCTATGACATTTATGGATTTCAGGTGCTGCAATACTTGCAAAAAGGTCAATCCTGTTTTAAAAGTTTCTATAGTGAGTGCAGTAGAAGAGTCAGGCACGTGGTCAAGTCTTCTCTCCGCTGAAGTTCCTAGATTTGCTTGGAAAGAACAGAGGTGATTTGGTTTTGTGTTTGTGCTGGGCAAGTCTGGTCAAAATACTTTTTCATGCCTGAACGTGTTCTCAGTTATATGGATATCTCAGATTGCTTTATATGAGCAGACTGTTACGGCTTCACCTGTGCACAAAATCGGAGAGCAAAAAAAGGGAGACTGGAACTGCAAGCTCCTGATGTAGGTAGACTGGGTTTATAAAAAGTGAATTGCAGGAGGTGGTACTTAATGAATGGTTCTAGTGTACAGAAACTCAGGTGGTGAGGAAAGGTGGACATACTAAAATGAGGACTTCAGACTCCTTGAGCTCTACACATGCTTCAGCTCTAAACTGTCTGTCAATCGGAAGGTGAACTTTAACCTTAATTTTCCTGGAAAGAGATAGGCAAGTCCAGTACTGTTGCCCAAATGAAAATTTTCTTCCATGGATGGTCTCCATGCAGCTCTCACTTTCTTTTGGCAGCCCCTTCCCAGCCCCACTCACACTGCAGCTCTCTGCTTTCTCTCAACCATAGCCCTGAATTTTCTGGATACATGTATACAAGGGTCCTCAGGCACTGGTTGGATAAAAGGATTTTGGAGGGTTGGAAAAGAGGTAGGACCTATGTAGTTGTTGTGCCCCTGTTTTCATAGCTCATTTTTCCAGTGTGATTCCAATAATAAAGTCTTGTCTCCTGTAAACTTTTTGTTGGTAATTTTGCAGGTGGAACTTGCAATGACTAATAAACAAGCAAAAACAACTTGAAACATGTGATAGGTTTTGTACTTAGAATACATTGTTGTGAGTGGTAATAGAAACCAGCGCTACATTTGCAAACTCAAGAGTAGAAACAGAATAAACAAAAACGTCTGATGGAGTAGAATGAGCGTGATGACCACATTATCATTCTGTCCAGCTTGAATAGTTGCATAATTCTAGAGACATTGGTGTAATATTCACATGAGAAACTGATAAATATTTCTAAGTGAGAGAGTGAAAATATTAATGGAATGCTTCATATATTCTACTAGTGTTGAGATACATGTGACATTATGGCTAAAACAGCAAAGGGAGAAGAATGCTTTGATTTCAGGTACAGCCACAGTAAATCTCCAATGCACCTTTGATTTCACTGACACAGAGGCTAAGAAATGGGGAAAGACAGCAAAAATGTAGAAAGACACAGATGGAAAGAGGATGATGCAATACAATATATAGCCAGGTAGGCCATGCATAACCCATTTCACTGTACATGCAGAGTTATTGGAAACTGTAAGTTATTGTTACTAATTCTAAAGTGGACTGTGGGCCTTCCTTATCTAACCCATGATTAGTTCATTCATAGCAATACTTACTTATTGGTTAATAGTGTTTCCTGCGATGAGATGCCTGTGCCAGTAATATCCCACAGTTCAATTACAGAAAGAGAGGAGCCCCAAAATGCCTGCAACTTACTTTTCAAGAAAACTTATTTTCCTAAAAGCCTTTATTTTCCTGTGAGATATCTCAACTCTATTCAGTTGTAGCAGAAGTAGAGGAATAAATAACTCCTTTTCTCTTTCATTATATTTAATCTTTTTCTGGTTCTTAACTGTGTCTGTTTTGTTCTGTTAGTGGGTTTCTAGTAAGGACTTGTTTATCAGGTGTTTCTTTGCAGTCACCAGTTCTTCATCTCCTTGTCTGGGGCAGGTTACAGTAACCAGTTCCTCTGAAACATTTGGAATTGATCTAATCATATCAGTGAGGTCCTGTCATTGAAACATCTCCAGAAGTATGCTGTCTTACTTAGATGGTGTGTCTTCATGTCATCATGCTCATTTCTGTAACAGAGATGAATTGGAGTGCTTGGACATGATTTGGTCTTAAACATTTTAATTAGTTTATTGGACTTAAGTTCAAGAGAACTGGCAAGTTAGTAGTGAATTTTTGCCAGTTACTGTTTACATCATTTTTAAGGGTTGGCTGCTGCTGTAGATGAGCCTGTTCAGTATTAAAGATGAATACAAAAATGAAATGTCTCCAATTGTAGGCACTACTAAGGCTAAAGACAATGCAAGGCTAGCAACCTGCATAGCAGCACCTACTAACTTCATTATCCTTCCCTCTGTATAAGCTTACTTTATGCGCAAGTGGGCTTTGAAGATCTTCTGTGAGATAAGATATATAAGCACAGCTGAACAGAGAGAAAAACTTGATTACAAAGCAGAAGGGCATGACTTAGGGTGCTCTGGGAGGGGCATGCTCCTTTCCTCTAAACGTATCATCTGTTTGTTAATTGAATGGCTTAAAACTTTGGCACTTTTCACCTTTCTCACCATGCGTTTTAAATGAATATAATCTTACGGTTGGGGAGTGCTGTGTTCACTACATCGAGAGCTTTTTTCCTACTTCAACATGGAAGAGGTAAAGTAACAACATTGCCATTGTTTTCTCCTATAAATGCAAACATATGTTCTTCCTTTCTTTCACCTTCTTCCACAAAATTATTAATGTGCTTATATATTACAAAACTCTGTTCATTTCTCCATTATATTTACTGTATTTCGCATTAAAGCTGCTGATCCAAGGCCGTCACCAAACTGCCAAGGTTGGTCCTAAGGCCATGCTTAAAGGCTTGGAAATCAACTTAGGTTGTGATTATAGACATCTTGGAGAGCTTCCCAGAAAGGATGTGTCCAGTCAACAGTTACAAGAGATGAATATTATTTCCATTGATTTTTAAATGTTCCTGCAACCTCTATGCACTGGCCTCCTGTCAGGGCACAGCAAGGGCCAGGAGCTGAGGCAAGCCAGGAGGCAGGCAAGAGTGACCCCAGTGCAGGCAGTGTGCTCAACAATGGGGCAACAGTCCCACAGGGTTGGAGCATGGCAGGCAGAGCTGGGTGCTAGTAACAGCATCTCTTGACAGTCCCAGGCAAGATGGAGCAATAAGGCTCCCTTCCATCCACGAGTTTAAAAGACAAGGCTGGAGACAAAGCTACAACATGGGTCTAGAGTCCACCCAGGAGACAGGGCCAGAGGTAGGACTGTGTACAAGCTAAAGTGTACATATGAGGGGTCTCTCCAGGAGACAAGCTACCTACAGCGTAAGTCAATCCAAGAGACAGGGCTAGAGGCAGGGCTGCAGACAGGTACACTTACAGCGAAGTTCGAGCAAAGAGCAAAGGCCCAAGCCTGAGCGCAGGTGGGGATGCTGGACCATAGGCAGAGTGGTGCATGGAGGAGCAGTCCCATGTGAGACTGGTCTGTGCTCTTAAGGGCTGATAGTGCCCTCAGGGTCCTGACACCTTCAGCTCCTTAGTGGGACAGATGAAAAGTTGCTTGCTGTGTATGCTGTCATTTCTCACAAATTTTAATGCTGTAACTGGTACCTATAACAAAGACCCTTTGTTTCACTGAAGAGGAAGAAAAAGGTTTTCCCTCACATGCTTATTCTGGCTCCAGAAATTCTTGTCAATCTTCAGATAGGCACTTCATTCCAAACAGGGAGGATGATAGCTCACTTGTCTTCTGATGTAAGGGACAGAGGTGTGGTTTTCGTTTGTGGCCCCACCCACTCCTGCCTTCTCAAGAACCACTTTTCCTTCTATTTCAGTGGCAGGGGATAAAAAAAGGATAATATGACACAGATATCTTTGATTGGATTTCAGGTAGGGTAGATTTTACCAGTGACAACATAAACATTAAAGCCAGCTAGAAGTTTACCAAAATCTGTGCAAATAAAATTAATTTGTTTGATCTGAACATATTGTACCTACACAAGTCTGCAGGGTCCATCTCTTTTTCTCAACCCCCCATCCATGCCTCAATTCTGGCAATGGTCACATGGCTTGTTGCACCAGAAAGCTGTTGAGTTTAACTGTAGTCTTCCTTGTGCTAGGGAGTGGATCTCAGCTAACTTCAGGTAAAGGGGAAATTCAGGACAGAAAGCTGTTCCTCTCTTATCAAACAGGTACTGGGCTGGGTTGAATGCATCCTTAAATCTTCTGTCCCTTCTGTGGCTACTAAAGAGGATGAGAAGTTTTTTCTCTTCCCTTGGTGATCCCCAAGATCTGCTTTGTGTCCAAGTATTATCTTTTTGAAAAGAGCTATGGTAATCTAGGTTATTTATCAATATTTGGGTGAGGAAGGATGGAGGAATTTAAAAGAACTCTCATTTTTTTCAGGTACTTAGTGCAGTATTGAAATACCTCAATAGTGACCTGTCTTTGCTGGTATTTTTCCAATGAAATTTACACAGAAACATGTTTTGTCTTCACTGACTCCAGTGAGAGTTTCAAGATTTATTGGACTGGGTACAGCATATCCTGTGTGTTGTCACTACCTGTAAAATGTGGTAGTCAGTGGGCCGAGTCCTGAGGGACAAGATCTGTGCACAGATGAGACTGATGTGTGTGTGAGACTGAAGAACTGAGTGAGAAATGCTTGTTTGGCACATTACTGTTGGTTGTGTGGTTTTGTCTGGAGATTAGAAATTGTCCAGGGATAGTACTGTCAACGCTGTCGTGCCTCGGTGCCTTACAAATAAGGCTTGATCAAGAAAATTTTTCAAAGAATGTAACCTAAGCAAACATGTATCTTGCTATGTCTTGGTAGTTCCAGAACCATTTAATCCCCATCCATTTCTCAAGTGTAAATAGCACCCTAAACCTTGAGGTATTCTGAAAAACATGTAACGGAGAAGTGTATGTCCTTCTGACATGGCAGGGCATGAAAAATGTGTTTTACCTAGCCATTTACAGTCATTGTAAAGGTCCAGGTAAACACCTTGTATAGCCTGATAAATGAGAGACATCAAAGAGGACTGTCAAGTCTCTCTTGGGCTTTGAAGCCCAGGATTTCAGTATAGGTCTTTTAGCAGATTTGCTTGCACAGTGGGATTTTGTTTCTTGTTTTTATTTACCTTTTCAAGATTGGGTTATTTACAAGCTAAGGCCACTTATTTCAAACATATTTACCTTGAAACCATATACCCTTTTAAGCAACTGCTACAAAGCACAGCAAGAGGTTTGGGTCTAACCAACATCCTGGAAATTAAGGTATTACACAGTATGACCATGTTAAGGAGGAAATACTACAAATACTGTTAATACTTTTGTAACAACCACCATTCTTAGTTTAGGTATAGAGACTCTGAGAGGCTTCTCTCTTTCTCCGAGTAGTTGATTCTGGTTTTCAGATGGGTTTTACAGATTTTGAGTGTTAGAAGTAGAGGAAAGATAAAGGCTAGTCCAGAAATGCTGCAGCAGGCATGTGATTTCAGCCAGTGACAGAAGAGAGACTTTATCTGAACCATGACTAGACATTTTGAGTTTGCTTTCATTTTCCTGGGCACTACCCTAACAAAAGGTACTTTTAAAATCTGTTTTAATTGACAGATTTACAAAAAATGTCTAATAAAGATACTGATACCTTTACAGTGAATTAAAGCTACTGATGATTGCCTTGATTTTCTTGGTAGCGTTTCCGTGGACCCATCGGAAATAGTCTGCTGATTCTGGTGGAAAACCTCTGCTCTGGTGTTGTATAATTCTGCAGCTGTGCCTCTGCTCTCACTATCATTAAAATACATGGAGTAGTCAGAAGGGCCTTGTATACCATAGCCAGCACCAGGAATGTTACAGAAACACCCTCGTGGTTATCCCTATCTTCATGACTGGGGAAGCTGGCTGGGAAGGGGAGGCTGTACTTAAAATGTGCATCAATAGAGGCTCTATCTTGATTGGTAGCAACATCCTGCATTTCCCTCTTTATTTCCAAGGCTCTTTGGAGATAGTCACCATGAAGTGAGATTGAGCAGAACTACAGTTTGTGGCATGCCAGGGTAATTAGGATTGACTGTTCAGGAAAATATCACTGAAATGTCACTATTAACTATCTACTAGCATGAGGACATAGTTGATGTATTTGCCTCTAAGTGGTGCTTAACAGCAATTGAGTGAAATTTTTCTCTGCTTGCCATTCATCTGGGGGGACAGTGTGAAATAGTTATGGGAGTTAGGGGGAGTGGGAAAGTGCAGTGGGTTTGGGTAGCGAGGATGGAGGAGAGGAAATCTAGCCTTTGAGAGAGATGCTGAAGTTGTGACTTGAAGGCAAAAGTTAATTGTCTTCATATACCTGGAGCAGCAGTAATTTTTCTCTCTAATATTTTTTTAAGTGAATAAATTTGAAAACACTACCAGCAAGTGTCCAATAAACCTGAATCTCTATAATACACTGGAGTCTGGAGAAAAATGTATTAAGTGTATGGTGAAAACTCATCATGAAAATCTTGGTTATTCTAAAAATCAGTTCTTTGTTGTGTGGAGTCAGGATTTTCTGTTGTCTTTGTGATTAGTGGAGTATCAAGAGATTTCCAACATCTGCTTTTTGCATACTGCAGCCTGAATGGAAAGGGGAGCTCGAAGCTAAATATTTAATTGGTTTTAGGTTATATATAATTTTTTTTTTCAGCATCATCCATCTGCAGTTCACAAAGAGGCTTGAAAACTTACAGTGCTGCATTGTAGCATGATAAATATGTGAGAAGATTTTTTTAAATGAGGCAGAACAGAGAGTTGTCTCCTGTTAGATGTGGAAACCACATTTTTCAAAGGTACTCAACATCCATTTAATTTTGCTGATTGATTAGAACAGCAGCACTAGTTTCATATGTGTAATACTTGTCCCTCAGCACCTCATCTTGTATTCACCACTTAGCAATAAATATCAATGTCTGCATGCTTTTCTTTCTGAAAGACTTCAGTGCTTTTTTCAGTTTTCATATTAAATTAATAAATAATTGCTGTTTTTATAATGTATCTTTTAGGATTAAACAACACTGAACAAATGACTGTGCCATTATAGGAGAGGAAGGATACATAATAGTGTGCCCATTCTGAATGAGTTTTATTGTTAATTCAAAAGGAAAATCATCTACTCATCATAAATAATTCAAAACTTTTTCTACCTTAGCTTCCAGGGCTTGTTCCTGTCCTGTAGGAGCAATGAGACAGTAGAAAATATCTTTGAGACAGACCTTACTGCAGATACCTGGTCAATTTAACTGTGAGAAGGTAGACACTCTGCAAAAGGAGGTTAAATCATAGTAGGTAACCCCAACAACCTGATAATTGACCTTTGTTTCTGATTTTAGTATTTAGCTTGTAATTGTCAGGACAAAATTTTCAGGAGGTGCTTTGTTCACTTTATTACAGAGATAGCACCTGAATCATTGAGATTCAGGCCTCTTTCAGAGCACTCTCTAATACCCTGTGATGTTCCATTGCATTAGTTTTCACTGTCTTATTACAGAAGTGTTTGCTGTGTGCTGTCAGCTCCTGTTAAAATAACTCCTCTAGAGATGTGTGCTAGTGTGTCATCCTGTCTGAAAACCCTCTTCTCCCAAATATGCTGACTGGGAGACAATACAACTTTGAGCATACCTAGGGCTTTGCATCTCCAAAGAGCAGAGTATGCTGCTGTGGTCAGAAGCGCCTCCTTTCCTGCCTGCCTTTCTGCTCCTCTAGGACACCTTTTTTCTATTGCATTTTAAAGTAAAAAGCCCCTCTTGTGCCAGTCTTTCAGGAGTATAAAGAGAGTTTAGCTCCCCCACTATCACAGCAACCAAACACACTTAAATAGGGACAGAACATAGCCTTAGATTTATGTATTTGTTCTTTTAACATGTTAATTTTTTATTAGTGGTGCACAAGAAGATGATTTTTCAGTGTCCCTCTGCAGATTTATTCCAGTCTCCAGATTTTAATAATTGCGTCTGAGTATACTTAGCTGGTGTACTGTTGGGTTGGCTTGCCCTACCCCCCTCCCTCTGATAATGAGATCAGTTCACTGAGTGAAACTGCAAGGCGCATTAGGGCAAGAGAAGCAATTTACTGCTGCTGAATACATTTGCTGAGTGTAGTTTCCCTCATCTTGTCAGCTTGTCAGTCTGGAGGCATCCATAAACCTGTGACAGCTTTAGAAGACGAACTCCGGCAGCAAGCTGTCAGGGTGCCAGGCGCTGCTGTCTGGGCTGCTCTCCTCCCCTCTCCCCCCTTGTCCGCCCGCTTGCCCTCCCTCTCTCTGCCTGCCTCCCTCTTGTCTCTCTCTCCCTCCTCTTTCCCCCCACTCTCCGACTCCCTCTACCTTAGTGATGTGGGTTTAGGTGCTGCTGTTCTCCATGGTGGTACCTTTTTGGTTTCCTCCTTGATCCTCTTTGCACTGGAACAAAGGCAGAACTGGCTGCCTGTGGTGCAGCACCTGCCCCTGCAGCCTGGGGAGCAAAGCGGAGGAAAGCGGGACACTCTGCATCCCCTTCTGCCTGTGCCGACAGTGAGCTTGTTCAGTCACTTCGCTAGAAATGCCTTTGAACTGCTGCCAGATCCCATTGTCTGCCGTGCAAATGGAGTTCAACGCCATGCCAAGATTATATGCACAGTGTGTAGAAGGAGGAAGGAGTGGAGCTGTATCCCCACCCTGAAGGAGCATCTCAAATCTGCTGTGTGCCATGATAATCTGAGTACTGGACCATACTTCTCTGCCTTCCTCTGCACACCGTCTTCCTTACTTTCCTTGCTGTTCCTGGGATTTCAGGAAGTGACATGGAAGCTTTTCAGAGAGGAGCTGCAAGGCAAGATAGTTTCTGAGGAGAAGAGGGCTGTGCTTTTGGATTGTTTTATGTGGGACTGTGCTTTGCCCGCCACCCACCTGTAGCTGCAGTATGCTATACCAGCTAGTGGTTAATGGTGCTTCTGCTCAGCAGTGATGTGTTCTTTTTTAGCATGTATTTATTTACATTTGTCCATTTGTCTGCACTTAAAATTCCACCATCCTTAGTTTCACAAAATGATCTGAGAGATTTTGGCAACACTGAGTGAAGGGAAGGCAGTCACTGCTACTAATAATGGTTTAGCCATCTACCAACTGTGCAACCCAGCTGCCCTTCTCTAGAAAGGCCAGCTCACCTTATATATGATTTTTGTGAAGAGCAGCTCTCAGGCTTTCTTGTTTTCCCTTTGGCTTCGTGTGTTTCCTTGGGTTGCTGACTATACAGACCCCTTTTGAGAGAGCAACTTCACTTAAGGATTTCGATTTTAAAGGTAGGATTTTGAATCTTTGTGTTTATCTTTGCTATTCCTTATCTAATTGTTACCTAAGGTGTTACAAGAAAACATTGTTTTCTTTCATGGTTGTTATTTGACTCCTTAACCAGTCATCATCTGCAAGGACAGTGCCTTGAGAGGAGGATGGAGGAGCTGCTTTTCAGTGACTGTATTAGGCAGTGCACTGAGTTGGCAGGGCTTGTGTCTCCCACCGATATGCCTGCTATGTTCCTTGCTCTTTGAGCTCTTTGTTAGTTCCTTCTCCTCCTCGTCTGCTCTCCCTTGCCCTCCCTGAAAGGATGTCTCTACATCTAACCTTGCTGCTGGGTTAAATTCAGGTTCTGAAATGTGCTGAAGGAGGATGAAATCTGGCCTGTTTGTTGCTGGTGGCTCACAAATGCACTTTAATAGTACAAGGAAGCTGGTTATAGCTGCGTGCCTTCATCTAGGTTACTGCTTGCACTGCACTATAAATAGATACTCCCTTGACCCTTCATAGTCACTTTATGTGTTGGGAACCCGAGTGGAAGATGAACAGATACCAGCAATATTGGTAACTGACAAAGTAATTGTAAAGATTAGAGCCATTACAAATAGAACATTTTAAAAATCAGATAATGTCTTGTATGTTCCCTGAGGACTAATGCAACCATATTTTCTAGTGGCATGTCACACGGCAATCTAAATTCTCGTTTGGATCTCAAGAGCAAAGCTAGTTGTGCTAAGTTAATATTTAGCAACTTGAAAGCTTAGAAATGGAAATTGTTACAGATATTCTTCCTTTCACTGCAAACTAGTAAAAGAAGATCCTTTGGTTAAAAATGTGTTTGATTTCCATTTTTTAGTTCCTTGGGAAATAAGATTCACTTGAAATGCTGAGGATTTTCTGGTTATTAAGAAATTTCTTGATCCTCGAGCTGAGATGTAGCTGACATTTTCCTGATTAAGGCACATTAAACAGAATTTGGGCCTTTAAAAATGTTCTTTAATTAACCAGTCAAGTTGATGCTGATAGTATGGATGCTTCTGCAGTGTGGCCAAATGCCACAGATGTAGGAAGCACAGACCAGAAACTTCTCACAGGGCTTCTTCTCTTAATGGTCTTTGTTTTTTCCTCTTACAGTAACAGAGACAGTCGGGTAGTTAGGCTGCTTCGTAAGTAACTGTATAGATGTAGCTCCTGATGTCTAAAACCTTCCCTCTACAATGTGGCTATATGGAAGAGGAGACACAATTTTCAGTTCCATTCTCCTCACTCCCTCTTCACTCCCCAGCTTCAGCTCATAAAGGATGAAGAAGGGTGGTGGTCTCTTCTTAAGTGATGTTATATTTTTCTGGCTAGATAAAATTGCAGTGAAATATTCCCCATATTGTATTAGAATCTGGCCTTTTAATAGGCCATTCAGTTCAAGAATCCCAAAGAGTTAATGAAAAGGTGTATGTTGACAGGAGTATTTAACCAACACAGAGCTGAAATAACCTGTCAAAGGTTGACCGGCTGCTAACTCCACGAATCTTGGGTCTTAACCTTGCTGCTGGAATTGTCAGACAGCCTCTGGAGTGGCTTTTCTGCTTTTGAAAGAAATTACTTATAAAATACAAATGATCTGTCAATAAAAATGGTCTCCATTGTTTTAAACCACCCGGAAATGATGTAGCAAGTCTGTTCACCTTAGATGAAATATAACAAAAAGTCGTTAACCCCACTACTTTCCTTCATTGTGAAACAGCCATTTTATGCACTCAGTAAAATATTATATGTCAGAGGCATTTCATCAGTGGATGCAGCCATTTGCTTGAAACCGCAGTTTAAGATCTGGTTGCATGAGCACCCGTTCCGCCTGGTGTTACCACTTCAGTGTGACAGATGTGTCTCCATTGTCATACCTCACTCCACACACCTGGACCCTGCTGGAGTTTTCTTGTAGTAGGATAAAGCGGCATCTGGACTGGAGCAGATACTTGAGTAGTTCTCACTCTGCGAGGTGCCTGTTTTCTGATGCTTCATGTTGGAGTCACCTAGTGCAGTAAAAGTACTCAGGTCTGTTTGAAAGCTGGAAACCTCGTTTAAGTCTCTGAAACAACCTAAAGAAGGTGGTAGATTCAATAAACTTGTTTCAAGAGAGGCAATTGATAGTGCTCATTTATTAAAAATGTTGCTGGGTTGCTGGAAAATAGGAGGGGGAAGAGGTTGAGAAAGAAAGTCTGCAAACTCAGCCTGCTTACACACATTAAGATGAGCCCAGGCATGAAGCAAAAAGAAAGCTCGGAGCTCTTCATTATCTAATACTCCCTTAGGGCAATAACAAACTCACTGTAGAGCCATCAAGCCAGGCACAGGGGCTGGTGGAGAGCAAGCACACATTGTTTTTGGAATATGCCTGGTGCTGGAATCTTTCACTGCAAATTTGAAGCCATCTTTAATGCAATATATTCCTCCAAGGGGTTTTGTTTTCGTTGCTTACCATTTCAAAAGCTGCTTTCAAGCCAGTGTGATGCCTTCTTCCCAACAAAAGGTTGTGAAGTTAGGTATCGTACAACAAAGGAAGCATAATCTTGCTTTTTCATGCCCTCATATGTGAGTTGAGATTCTAGAAAGACCTTCCCTTTTGAAACTGAAAATGACCAAATGGAGAAGTTCACCTCTCTCTGCTTTGGTGTGTTGTAGCTTTTCAGCCTTTCTGTGGTGCTTAGTGACCACTCCATATTGTGCTTCATTTCAGAGTAAGTAATCATTTTTATACTGAAAATTCAAGTGCAGAATATATTTGTGCAAAGGCCAAATGTTTTTTCTGGGATGGGAGGGTGGGGAATGTGAGGAAGCGTGAAACTGACCTCCAGGGTCTCCTGATACATGTACAGTATTCTGGTTTGGATTTATATAAGGAGCAGGGAATAGAAGTTGAGGTGTCTCTTTTGAGGTGATAGGGCAGTTTAGGGGTAGGATTTGTGGCATTGGTTCAGCCTGCATTACATTAAATTGGTTGTATATGTTAAATTGGTTGATTGACATTCATCTGTTTAGGATTGTGAAGCAAAGTGGACCTCTCTAAAAAAGCAAAGGTCTCAAATAACTCCTCTTATTTGTATTCCTAAATTTGCAGAGCCCAAGGTGCTTCTTTGTGTAAGCAATTTGACCTAAAATAAGTTCAGTCTCTTCCCCCTTCCCACTAAATTAAATGCTATTGCTAGTATTTTAACCTCCAAGGTGGCCTTTGCTGAATGAGCGTGGTTCCCCTGTTTGATGCAGATAGCATCAGTGAAGAAAAAGAAATGGATGAGAGCCTAGCAAATGCAAAGGAAGGGAAGAGAATTCTCACCCCTTGCATGGAACAGCCTCTGTGCTGTCAGCAAACCAAGCCGAGATATGATCCTTCTGCTTATTGAGAACTGCTAGAGGATTTTTCACTGTCTGTCTCAAATCTCATCCTCTGGAGTGTTTGCAGTAGAGCAGCAAGCAGTGGCAATCCCACCCTTACTGCTCTTTTGAAGTTTGTGTTTTACTCAGGTAATGTCAGGATACCAATTCATTCCAATATATTCACAAAGCAGTGTGGAGGCATCAGTGCTCAGCATCTTTGTGTAATGTGATTCTTATTTTACAAATAGGGTTCAGGAGATGTGTAACCATATCAAGTTAGAAGTGGAATAAAGAAGAGTCTCACTTTCAGATTCCCTAGCTTTTAGGAAAACGTCTAGCTCCCTCCCAGAGGGTACATGAAGAGCTCTCACTATCATAAAGATGGTAATTCTGATGCTTGTAGACCAGTACACAAAGGGGAAGTTGAAGATTTTAATATCCTGTCTCATCTTCCATGATAATGCTATTCTTCCTTCTGCCCTGTGTGTAACTGTGCAAGGAGAGAAGGAAGCCAAAAAGGGTGCTTAAATTTCCCTGGCAATTCCCGGTGTTGGTCTCTTGAACATGGAGCCCTCAGTTGTGGCTCAGCTGTGGAGTCTTCCTCTCTGAATGCCCTGGAAAATTGGTGTCTGTATGAGAGGACAAAATTGGGTCCTCAGTTTATGTGTGCAGGAATGAGTTAGAAAACAGTCACCCTGTCTTAACTCGGGAGGAGCTGAATGAGGGTAGCATATGGCTTGATAACCCCAACACATGCACCTTGGCACTGCTTTGGTAGAGTTATCTGTTGGCACTGCTGCCAAGGCACTGCCCCATGGAGCAGAGGAACACCAGGGCTTGAAACAGCCACGTCGGTGGGTTTCCTGGAATTGGAATGACCAATGCATTTGTCAAACTGGCAGCCCTGCGCAGCCAAGGAGAAGGATGTGCAGGTCTGCTCTCCTGGCCGGGGTGGGGGATACTGATGAATTTGCACATTTGTCTATGTCCCCTTCACCAAGAGGGGAGTCAGGCAGCAAAGCCAGCACCTGGCAAGTGCAGAGGCTGTTGCATCCAGTCGCAAGCAGCTGCCATGCGATGCTGCCTGGTTGTCAAACTAATTGGGAAAATACAGGCAGGCAAAGGGCAGTATGGGCAAAAAGAAGTATAAACAAGCACTGGGACAGTATTCTTACTACCATACCGAGATGTCAGTATGTCCTTTGAATAGGCTTTCTGTTAACACTTGCAATCACAGATGTTCTGCAAGCCACTTAGCACTTCAGGGGAGAGTGAGGACAAAGTCAAAGCATTTCAAGTTATTGCAGAAACACTAACCCAGATTCATAATGAAGAGGGAATTTTACAATTCAAGTAGAGGCTTCATTTTTTTGTTGTGAAAGAACACAGTGCATGTCTTCCAAAAAGCTGTAATCTTTATATTCCAGCTACCAAACTAATTGAGAGTTAAGTAGACCAAATAATTAGAGTTAAAATTAATTTGTGTATTTAGCTTTAAAATTAATGCCTAAAATTTTAAAATATGTTTATCACAGTGTGGTTTTTAGTAACATAATTACAACTCTTCAAAGTTGCTGTCTCACTAAAAAAAATATTTCCTTCTTGTGTTTTGGATATGATAAAAGAAAATAAGAAAATTCAGCTTGAATATCCAGACTGTCTTTGCTCTTCTCTTTGCAGCAATGTTGAGTAGTAAAAGAAGAATTCTTGTCTGGAAGTATAGTGTTAATCTAATCTGGAGCTACTAAAGAGCATTAATTATTTAGTTAAGTGTTGCTGCAAAGTCAAGTTTGAATTACTTGAATGCTCTAAATGGGGTTGTTTCTCTCCAGTCACATCTGTGCACATGATTGTGGTGTTAAGTGATCTGAAACCTATAAAGTATCTGTTACCTCACTGAGATCAATTAGCACATTTGTGCTTGAGATTTCAACATTAATAATGAAATTTCAGCATTTATAATGTTTTCTTGTGGGTATTCTTTAATGCAGGTAATCTACATCAGCTAGCTAATACCACTATTGTCTCTGTATGGGAAACCGGTTTACAGTTGAAAGGGCAGAAAGCACTGTAAGAATGTAGTTGAGGCAACTCCTGCCTAATGCAGTCCTTGCCCTCTTTTGCTCCTGAATGCTTCTCTCTGGACAGAGGGGGAAGGGATGAATGCAGTTAGACAGTACTACAAGTGTATTAGATTTTCACAACCAAACCAAGAGTGGCTTTAGTCAGGATATGAATGAAATAATGCTGTGGTGTGTCCGCAATATTGCACGACATCGCGAATTTTAGACTTGCAGACTGTATGAGCCCCCTTCCATCAGCATTAAATACCTAAGCTGTAAGCATGCTAGTGTATTTCTGCTGGAACTTGACCTGGAAGATGAGCTGTTAAGCCTTTTAGACTTATTTTGATTATTAAAGAACCTATGTTTTTTGAAAGTAGGCAAGCTAGACCTAATGTCTCAGGCAAATTCTGTCTTTAGACACTATGTTTCTGCCTCCTTAAGTGATGTGAGCTGCATTTTCTTCTACTCCCTTCTGACTCCTTGTACACTCCTCCCTTTATCTCTTCCTCCTACTCTCAGCTTTGCATTTTGTTTCATGCTGACTTCTATTCCTGGAACAGTCTTCCAGTCTCTGCTGCCAAATCCTTCCCCGCCCCCTCTGCTTTTGTGAACCTGTTTCTTCCAGAAATCATTCCCAAGTTGTTTACATGACTAATTGTCTTGTATGCTTTCTTCCCTATATCTGTTGTTCTGGATCATGTTTCTTAATGTGAGATAGTAGGTATGGCAGGATAAAGGAGTGTATTTGCCACTGTTTTGTTGAGCATTGTTTGCATTAGCTCTTTTTACAATTATTAGTAATAAATTCCCCTTGACATTTTGAGAGCAGAATATTTCACTTAGTTCACTATTTTCGGTATGCTATTAAAGAGCAGCCATGTTTTATCTTAAGGTAATTGCTAGGCTGTGGAAGATTGGTGTCTGTGTTTTAGCAAGTGCTATCAACTAGTCTGTCTCTATAGGCAAAGTTCAGCTGTGTCTGTCAATTGCATGAAATGGTGGTAGAAAACACAGGGCTCTGGGCAAATCTGCTGGTGTTTTGCAATATTACTGTCACTGCACAGCTCTACTGCGGTGGTAATTGTGGTGCTGTGGTTATTTTCCTAGCATGGACAAGCTTGCAGAGGCATGGGTGGAGATGTATCTGCTTACTGTTTATAAAGCATTTTTGTGTCCTTGTTTGTGGAACAAGTCTTACCACAAAAAGATTGCAGAAAAGCACAAGGCCCACCATATTAGTAGAACTATGTGTTGGTAAGTGGTTATGTTGTTGTATCCAAGTGGTGGATCAAATTACTGCATATTTTGTAGTGCATTTTGTAGGCTGAATACCTTCTACCAGGCTAGACGGAGTTCTCCATCCCACTGAACACCTCACCATACAGGTTGATGCATGTTCCTACCTGGAGAGAATTCACTTTTCTAGCAATTCTGTTCTTTCCATTCAAACTGAGACAAGGCAGTCCGTTTATTGATTTTTTTTTTTTTAAAGTTACTGGGATTTTTTGGTTTTAAACTTGAACCAAGTCTAAGATTTATTAAGAAAGAAATTGAAACCCTGAAAACATTAATGTTGCTTTAGACTAAGTTTTGTAATAAACAGTGTTCTGAATACTTCTATTTTCAGGTCCCACTTCTGATAGTATCTGACCTCATGACTTAGTGTTATATGTGAAACAGTAATAGTTTCATAATTGTTTAATTATGTAAATACTTAATGCAAACTTACAAAATGGCACACAAGATTAACCTCACTGATTTTGACTTGAAGGTTAATCATATGTTTTTCCATTATCAGAAAATAAAAGTGGACTTCAAAACTGTGCTTCTTCATGGAAAAAAACATTTTTTTTACTTGAAAACATAAATAGTTTCCATGTTAATGATGAAAAATGAATCTGATTTTCAGTAGTTGAATGCATTTTATTGGGAATTTTACTACTTGTAAATTTTGGAAAAAAGTCTCCAAGGTATCTGAATTAGTCTCCAAAACCCGTAATTGGGCACCTTGCAGTTTCAGTACCCAGATCCTTTTTGTCTTCAACTGCAGTCCCTAATGGAGATGAACATTTTGCTCGAAATTCTTGAGCTTTCCTGACAAAACAAGTTTTATCAGAGGGTAGATGAGATTGCAAATATGGCAGCTTTTGTTCCTGAGTTTGTATGTACTGTTAATTAGGATGTTAATGAGGTCTGGGTTTACTGTGCATGAAGGAGGAGTATTTTAAAGATGCAGGAAAAAACATTCTACCTTAATCAGTTGACTAATTAAAAATGTAAGCATGTAGCACCCACTTTAGCAATTAAATCTATAAAATGGAAGGCTGAAAACTAGTGGCATGTAATTACAGTACCATTTAAAATGAATTAATGTATTTGAGGTATATGACTTTTGAAATAGTAAGTTTTGTTTCTGTGTTGATTGTCTAAAACCGAGGTTTCTACAAGGGGGAACAGGAGGTAGAGTGTAGAAATTCTTGTTTTTAAATGGTAGTGAGCATGACATAGTGTAAACTGTGGTGTGGGAATAAATGTGCATTGCCTGTGTTGTTCTGAGTTTGTAACGATTACAAACACAGATGGTTTGAGAGAAAATTAAATAATTCCACCCACATCAAGACAGGGAAGTCTAACAATAGCCATAACTCTTTATCACCCTGTTTCTCTAGCAAACTCTGTCCTGCTGTCATTTACACATTTTTCATGCATTGAAAGCTAACTAGCATGTGAAACTGCCGCCGAGTCTATCAAGGCTGTAAGGACCACAGTAGGCTGGAGCTGCTCTCACCCACCATGCATGGAGTCTCCATCCACCCTCCTCCTCCAGCCCAGGCATCATTCTCAGCAACAATAGGACAACTAAGAGGTGGTCACTGACAGCCACCAGGTTCAACCTAGAGTCCACTGATCACCAGATGAGTCCATAGTCTTCAGGCAGGTCCAGAATCAGGTCAGCAAGGCAGACGATACTTGTAATTCAGGTCATGTCCTGAGCTTAGGTACAGCTCCCACGTCAGTAGATGGAGGATGGTCAGGGCATTCAGAGACCATTGGTGTATGCAGGACCCTGACAGTCTTCCTGACAGAGTTCCCCCTTGAAATCTATTTCTGCCATAATGCTTGTGAAAAATCAGATGATGATTTTCGTTGTACAGGTAGCTGTGAAGACAGTAGAGCACTTTGCATTTATTTGTCTTGCAAAACCCAGCCCCCCAAACCAGTGTCTCAGCCAGCCTGTGTAATCTCCATACACTTTAACTAATGCCTTTTCCACCCATTCTACCCTTCTTCCCTTTGCTTGTTTTTACTCATTTTGCCTTTGGTAGGCCAGATTTACAGCTTGCTTATATCACTTTTACTCCCTTTTTTTGAAGTAAGTTTGCACTGTCTTAAAATCTGTCTTGCAGTAGCCAAACCAGCAAAAATGTGAATCTTTTGTTCTCTCAGTCCAGGAGACTTAATTATTTCGATGACACAAAGGTAATAGAGAACTGGATATTAGAAACTACAAAGGCTTGGAGATAGGCTATTAGCTTTACACGGGGTAGAGGTCTGATGAATAGAAGACTTCAGCTGAAGGCAGGAGGGACCTGCTGTACACAGCTGGGGAACATACGTTTTTACAAGCTCAGCAAATTCTGACCCTGTGCATCTTGGTGCAAATGCACAAGTACAGGTAAGCACAAGAGCTTTACTGAGGTTTTGTGCTTTGGTAGGGCATATTTACTTTTGGTGTCAGTTTGGACAAACTTTCAGTGTAACACTATTAGACCTGTTCCCTACTGTCATATGTTCCTAGGTAAAATAGTTTGGAAGAGATGATTACTTCTGATGTGTTACCTGACAGGAGGAAGCAATTGAATATAGAAGATCAGCCTATTGCTAATTGAGGTTAATTTTTAAAAGTTTAGCTTGAAGGAAGAATGGTTAGGCTGCATTCATAGCAATTACAGATAAACTTCCATAATATACATTTCTATATTAAGGCACTTCAACTCTGACTGACACTGAGTTGTCTTGTTTTTGCCACAGTTTGACTGTATTTCCCCACTTGATTAAGTTACTTAGGAGAAGACAGCAGAGAAGACATTTTGCTTTTTGCAGCAGGATTTTTTATCTGAATTGTGATAATCAGGGTGCATGAGGAAGTGGAAGTTAGATCCTTGTCAATATCTAATGCAGAAGGAACAGCATTTATTTCCTGTTCTCACAGTTGAATTCAAGATGTTCTGTCATGATAGAGCATATATTTTGATTACTGATGTAAGGGGGAGGCCAAAGATGGTGTGTTCCCACCATTTGGGGTGACTGCGATACTCACTTCCCACCTGGGTGGGATTGGAGAGCAACTTGGAGTCCCTTGTGTGGCAGTCTCAAACCTGTGCTAACTCTGGTTTTCCATCCCACAGCTCCAAGGGCCTGGCTGCAGAAAGAAGCTGGTATCTCATCCCTGGTTTGGGAAAAGGGTTAGGGGTCAGAGTGTGCATAGACCTGTGTGTCAGGAAAGGCACAAAATAGAAGGAACAGTAACACTAGAATGAAACTGCAGTTCTTGTGGTGGCCTGATACCTAGGTGTCAGAGGTTCAGTAGCACATGAAGTAAAGGAGTGGATATGCCCCTGTGGTTATTTCTGAGGAAAGTGCCTCCTTTCTCTCATGTGGGCAGCTGAGTTAGAGGCCTGTGTGCCCCCAGAGCAGTTACATTCCCTCAGCTCTCTGACTTCTGTGAGCACTTCCACTACCACAATACTTGTAGTCTTTCCTTTTCATTCCAGCAAAGGTGTGCATCAGCCAAGCTACATATTGTTTTTATTACATAGTCAATCATCAGCAACTGTTGAAGGTTGAAATTTTGTTTGTTAAATAATTCTTTGGGTTCCTGATTTGCACATCTGATTGTTAGGCAGGCTAAAAAACAAGATAGCTGTTCTCCCTTCCCAAATTTGTCCTGTGCCAAGACAGTGAAATATGTAAGGGCTTGTGGTGCTGACATTCAACTTGAGCGAATACCTCAGTGTAAAAGTTTGATATTCCCTCTCTTTTGAAAATGAGTCAGGTCAGTTGTAATGACCCTAAACAGTGAGTGTAGTATGATGGGGAGAATGCAGGGAGCTGAAAACCAGATTTCCTGGAAGCTCTTATAAGGAGGCTATTTTTATTTTCAGAGGAAAGGTTTGGTTTACGTTGCTAGCAGGTAGTACTGGGCCATGCCTCTGTCACTGGCATGGGAAGGACTAAACCTGTTGTTTCTTTCTTTGTGCTGTAAAGGAGTAAGAGAACAAAGATCTGCCACAGACTAGGTTGTCAATGGAAGGGGTGTATCATTTATCCTACCAGCAAGAACCTTGCAGGAGTCATGGGATCCATGTGCAGCCTCCTGTGGAGCTGGCCTGGCAACATGAGCCAGCCTCTCTAAGATCTGTGCCTTCATGGTACCTTCAAAATTCATTGCACTGGCACAAGGATAAATTCAAACCTGCAGTTGGGTTTCCACCAGGCTGGGCTGAGAGGAGTTCATGAGATCTGTTTAGCACGGACTGCAGTTTATGTCTCATGCAGAAGGTGTGAAGTTACATATCAGTCTGGGGATTATAATATTAAAATAATAATAATTATTACTCCATCACACAGGTCTTCTCCTCTTATATCGGACTGACACATTTCAAGCTTGCTGGCCAGCTGGCAGCTTTTTGGCTTACTGCATGTCTGTGCTGAAAGAGGCCTATCCTTGTGTGGGGACTTGCCAAAGCAGAGCAGAGCGCTGGCTGGAGGATGCAAGCCTGTCTGCCGGAGCAGCATGGTCACTGTTAGTGGTTCTTGCCTCTTTGATCTGAGTTTTGTATTCCTTGGGCAGTCTCTCACCACAGGATTTGACTGGCAGTGGGTGCTAGCTGAAACACATGCCCAGAGCCCAAAAATGAGCTTGGCTGGCAATTACATTACAATGTGGTTGTAATTTCCACAGTAATTTTTTTTTTAAATCCAGTATGTGGAATACAACCAATTCTCTGGAGATTCTGCTCATTCTTTTGCCATGTGGCTCACTGTGCTCTGCTGACTTTACTTGCCAGGTTCCCCACCTTCTTGAGAGAGGTAGACTGTACATGGAGGCCTGGCAAAGCAGATACCACCACAGACAAGGGAGGGGCTGTGGTGTCTAACAATCAAGCAGATTAATGAGGAATTGTGTGTCATGATGACACCATTAAAGTGGAATGGGTTGGAAAATCAATCAGATTCCTTCTCTGATTACTGTGTAACTCAATTACTGCAGTCCCTCTGGGGCCCAAGGCAACAACCCTCTCACAGGAAGTGCCAGAGAAAGACCTCTGAATTAGAGCTGATCTGGACAAAGACATGATCCTGCTGCTGTGCATTCCAGAAAGAGGAGTTATAGTATGAATAATAAAAAGGACTGGGGAAATGTACTTGTGGCACTGGTTCTTGGGGTGGTAAGACCTTCTGTGGCTCAGCTAGGAAGAGAGCTTGGATGACCGAAATTCTTGATAAAGGTGTCAGATGACACCCCATTATCTTCCACGTGCCTTGGCATGAATGTACCAGCAGCCCCAAATACATATATTCTGTTCATTGTTTTGGATAAGAGCTGGTCTTGAGCATTTGTACTGATCCCACAATAATTTCCAAGCATTGGAAATATCTGGGGATCAGACATTAAAACCACACAATTCTGATTGTTATCTTGCTTTCATATCACATAAGTTGCCATGTGGCTTAGCAGCTGATAATTCACAAAATGGTTTATGTTTCACATTAACACTGTATATCACGAGGAAACAGAACATCTAAGTTTTATAAAGCACTTGTCTTAATGCTGGTGATTTGTGAGATAGGTGACCTTACAGCTGATGCTCTCTCATGTAGTGTTACTTTTCTGGCAGGGTGGGAGCCTGCTGAGCCTGCATCCTTGCACTGATGAAATACTTCATCCTTGCTGTGGGTTCTGACTGCTGCCTCTTGCAATTATCACTTAGGCAGTCCTGACAGGAGTTTGGAATGGACCTTAAGTTATCTATAAACTTGGGGGGGTTGTGTTAGATTCCAAGCAGTTTGATCTCAAAAGAAGACACAGGTATTTTCTTTTCTTTTAAGAAAGACCATTTTTTAGTGAGGATTTTTCCCCCCCCTCCTCTTTCTCCAGTATAGATCTTTCTGGGCTTTCTGTTTTGGATATGGGTCATTTCTGACAGCTCTCTCACCTTTTAATATAAATTTAGGTTGGTATATTTGTTTTGTTGCTTTTTTATCTTTTCATTTGAGCCTAAACCAGCTGATGTGCTCCCCAAAGAGCTAAATGCATATACCGTGCCAGCTGGCATGCCCTCTGGCTGTGAAGCCTTGTTAAAGAGATCAGAGCTGACAGATTCTTGAGCAGCAATCTGATACAGGCCTTTTTTTTTTTTTTAATTTGCTTTTTTGAGCTCATCCATGTAACAAATGGGGGCTTGTTTGGGAGCTTCCCTAGAGGCTTGAATGGAGTCATTGTTATCAGAACACTGCTGTGTTTCAGAATTGCCCAGCAAAGGGGGTTCCTCTCCTCTTGCCCCTCGGCTGGTCACTGCAGGTGTGGCAGCCTAGCTTAAACTGTGGTTTCATCCTTACTCTGCAGAGTAATTCAGTTGTCTTGTGATTTTCATATTTAAACTGATAACCAGAAAACTGAAGCTACAGCTCTGTGCAAAATAGAGACTCAGTTCAACACTAAAATGAAGTTGGAGAGGTGAGTGAGTGTAACCAGGGAAGAGAAGTGTTTTCTGGGTTGATGTTTTGGGGGGTGAAGAGTTGTAAGAGTAGTACAGTACTTTGCCAGGCTTTTGTACAGATCAGATTACTCTCAGTTTTCTTACTGTTACCGTGGTGTTTAGATTTACAAATTCTACCCCAGAAACGCTTACAAATTTCTGTAGGAAACACATGGGCTTCTGAGCTTTTTAGTCCCTCTTTACATTATTTTCTCCTACAAAAACAACTTCTTGTCTAATACATGCTAAGATATGAATCTTTGAATCCAAAATTAGTCACTTTTATCCAATGAGATTGAAAAACAAAAGAATGTGAGCTATTTGGGAAGACGCTCTTTTTGCTATTTTCAGTCTTCTCAGTCAAAATCGAGTATGTAGGAATCTGAGTTGAATGTTTTGCATGAATTTGTTGCAGAGGAGTGGAATGAAGACCACACCTCATAGCAGCTGGTACGCATGGAGCTGTACATATTGTGTCTTATGTTTCTGTCTAACCTCTCTCTGCCTTGGTGAATTCTGCTGCCACTGGCTCCTGCAGTGTGACTTTGGAGCTCTACTGCCAAGCATGAGGGTGGTAACATCCCCAGGGCCTTCCTTGCAGAGGCATTGAGATGGGAAAGGCTCATTGTGGAGGTGGAAAGGTAATTTTTGTGGTTGCTTTTGAAAGGTGACACGTTTTTGGGTATTATACTGATACATTGGCAGTCCCAGTGTATCACTGGGACTGATCTTGAACTGAAATTACAAGCCATAGCCTGCACTCAGTCCAGAGTCATGCATTCAGAATCAGTTGTGACTTCAGTAACAAGGAAAAAGCTATCTGAATTCGTTTTTTTACATCTTCCCATAGTAGTTTCTCCCCTTCTCTCGTCCTTTTTCCATTAAAAAGTTAACAGTATGTAGAGACTAAACAGAGATGATAGGTCATCACTGTTGAAGAAAACACAGCTTGTTGTCACTGCCTGAGCTGGATTTCCAGAGCCAGCTCTGTCATTACAGAGGGCCATTTGGGAATGGAGACTCAATCCATTTGGAGTCTGATGAACAGAATTTTTTTATTTTATTTTTTAAAAATCTTGATTCATCTGCTGCCTTGTAGTGTGACCTGCAATAAGATTTACTGTGTCTCCGTTTCTCCAGTGGAAAATCATTTCTGTAATATACTTTACATTTACAGTCTACAGCTGTTCTGAAGACCTCATCAGGGCTAAGGTTTAATTGTGCACTACACAAGCCAATCCCTGCTCTGCTGAGCTTACAGCATAGAAGTTATTTGAGATATTAATGATCATTGTAAGGCTTGTGTAAAGAGCACTCTGACTCTTTTCCATCTGCTGTACAAAGTTAGCAATATTTTATCTCTTTATATAAAATCTGCTTGGGGTTTGTTTTTTTTTTTTTTTTCCTGCTTCAAGCTGCACCAGCAGTTTGGAAAACAGTCTAGTTTTAGAGTGGGACTTTTGGCCTCATCTGTGAACTGATATTTTCCCTGACTCAGAAGGATTTTTTTCTGGTTAGTAATACACATTACAAAATAAGCATCTGTCTCAGAAGTAATTTCTTTTCTGGTAGAGCAAAATAAGCATCTGTCTCACAGTAGTTTCATTTCTGGTGGAGTGAGTTGTTAAAACACTGACTTTCTAAAAACTTTGTCTGAAACTCATGGACAAATTAGTCTAATATTCTTTGCTTTATCAGAATTATAGTAACAAAAAGGCTCAAAAATGAGAGGAATGGAGAAAGGATGAAGAACTGTTTTGGTAGTACTTTCTGTTACTGTTGCTCTTATGCCTCCTGGTGTTGTAAGGTGTGCCAGTTGAGCAGGTGGTTAGAGGGATTGTGTGTGGTGCAGCACATGTCTGCAGGAGTGTGGGTGTGTGTGTAAGAAAGGTTTTGAGAGAAAAAAGTTTTTTGAACTTTTACAGGGAGCTTATTTTGAGCATGACTGACTTGGTGAGCAACATCTGGTGTTTAGGCTGTCCTTGCACTCTGCTGGGAGGGGCAGCAGGTGTTTCCCCAAAATGTGCCCATATCCCAAGTAATGCACACCTGGGTGTTGTTGCTGTAGGTAGGTCACACTTCTGGTAAAGGAGAGAAAACTACACAGTGATTTTATTTTTAAACCAAGGAGCAATTTAATTACTCTCCCTGGTGTTTATGTTTTAGATGGCTTGGTGTTTGTTGGCTTTGTTGAGCATTTTATCCTGGAAAAATAACAACATATGGTGAAATAGTCTGCTGTCATAAACACAAAGCGGGAGGTGAGAGAGCTTCATAACAAGAAGCTTTCACGTATTTGAGATCAACCCAAATTTACATTGTGCTGTTGGTGATGTAAAACAGGCTTCATGCTTTTCAGTGGCGTATAAGGAAGGTGAGGAAGGTTTCAGATGTTTCCTCTCCAACTGCTGCTGAATCATTTGGCAACAATTAAGTGTGCAGTGTGTGGGCAGCCTGTAACCCCTGGCTCTGTGATGCCTGAGGGACGATGCCTCTCCAGAGCTGTGTTCTGAGAGCCTTGGAAGAACATGAGTTTCCAGGACAAGTAGGGCAACCTCATAGAGAGGGGTAGGAACCATGGAAATCGGCAGTTGTAGAGCAAGAGAGCTGGTGGGAATTCAAGGCATCCCGATGGGTTCAGGGCAGCCATATCCTTAAGGTCTGGAAAGTCAGTGACAAGGACTTGGACACATCATCATTAATATGAGAACAGGACAAGACAGAGAATGTGAGGGCTCTCTCTTCCTCATGTTAATTTTGAAATATAAACTAGAATAAAAGGGGTTCATGTTTTCTGTTCAGTGGCATAGAGAGAAGTGCAGGAAGGCCAGGTACACTGGCTCTGTTTGCTCTGTTGTGTGAGAATCTCACCCAAGGCAAACGCTGAGTCCCTGTGCACTCTCAGGACCTTTCTTCCAAAGGCCATTACGGTTGTTCTGCCAAGCTCCTGCACAAATGGTGTGTGTCACTTCCCAGGGAACAGGTCTGCCTGCTGACAGGCGAGTGACACTGCCCACCTAGCACCTGCTGATCCTGCCATTTCATCTCAAACCCATTAAATGCCATGAATCCATACCAAGAATTTACTTTTTCTTTTTAAATTGCAGGATGCAAAGAGAAGGTGCCATCATGTGAATGTGAAACAGCTAAATGAGAAACAGGACACCTGGGAAGGCTGAGCTGAAACTACTTGTGCACAGGATGACAGACTGATTTGTTGTTGGAGACGAGATTCAGGAAACCTCGCTCCTCCAAAAGACTTTCCTGAGAGAGAGAGGAGAGGAACAGGAGGAAGCACACAAGAGAGCGATGGGAATTGAGGGCCATGGTTACTTGAGATAAATGGCAGATCCCTGGGATTCTAGCCTTGTAGCTGTTTGCTTTAGCTTTGTCTCTCTCTGCAGCTGCTCACTCTTTTTTGTGAGCTGCTGCTGGGTACTGCCACGGCGGCACTGGAGATTTCAAGAACGACGTGGGTGCAGACTGTGAGGAGGGGCTGGGCAGCCCGCCTCACCATGATTCAGTTGTGGAAAGTAGTGAGGCACGTGCGACAGCTGGAGCTCCACAGATTGATCCTGCTGCTTATTGCCTTCAGCCTGATCTCCATGTGCATCCTGGCTTACTACGTCACTAACAGTCCCAAAATCAAAGAGCCACCACCCCTGCCCTTCAGTGACTGCAGCAACCAGCACCGGATCTTGATCCCGCCGCAAGCCAGCTGGAGGCTCACAAAATCTGTGGACACCTCACGCACAGATCCTGTGGTGCTAGTCTTTGTGGAAAGCATTTACTCCCAGCTGGGGCAGGAAATAGTGGCTATCCTGGAATCTAGCCGGTTTAAATACAGGACAGAGATCGCCCCTGGCAAAGGGGATATGCCCACCCTGACAGACAAAGATAGAGGACGATACGCTCTTATTATCTATGAGAACATCCTTAAATATGTGAACCTAGATGCTTGGAACCGAGAGCTGCTGGACAAATACTGTGTAGAGTATGGAGTGGGGATTATAGGCTTTTTCAAAGCCAACGAGAACAGTCTGCTCAGTGCACAGCTCAAGGGTTTCCCCCTTTTTCTACATTCCAACCTAGGGCTGCGGGACTATCACATCAACCCTAGTGCTCCCCTGCTCTACGTCACCCGAGCTAATGAGGTGGAGCAGGGTCCCCTGCCTGGTGATGACTGGACAGTGTTCCAGTCAAACCACAGCACCTATGAGCCAGTGCTGTTGGCCAGCACAAAATCCTCGGAGTCCATTCCTCACCTGGCCACCCACAAAGCGTTGCATGCCACTGTGGTGCAGGACCTGGGTCTCCACGATGGGATCCAGCGTGTTCTCTTTGGCAATAACCTAAATTTTTGGCTGCACAAACTCATTTTCGTGGATGCCATTGCCTACTTGACTGGCAAGCGCCTCTGTCTCACACTTGATCGCTATATCCTAGTCGACATTGATGATATATTTGTGGGAAAAGAGGGCACTCGCATGAAAGTGTCTGATGTAGAGGTAAAATCCCCAGAACAACTAGAGGCCCCAGACAAATTTCTAGTTGTGTGGTATGCCAGGAGAGTCAAGGTTGCATTTAATTTGAGTGTAAGAGTTGATTGCTGCAATTGTTTTCATCTTAAACAGAGAAATAGCCTGCAAAGGTGCTGAGGCACCATATGTGGTGTTCTCAACAGTTGTGCAGGTTTAAGTGGACCATTTTTCATTCTGGGACCTGTAGCTGGGCTCTCTGAATTTAAGAGCAGGATGCCTGTGGTGGTCTGTCCTTTCTCCTCTTTGACATAGGAAACTAGCGTATGTAGATTTCCTCTGTCAACCTATTTGTAGCTATAAAATCTACCATTCAAAAGGAAAAGGCAAATTGTGTTAGCATAGAACAGAATACATTAGAAAAACTGTATGTATTGTATTATTTTGTATTATGATATGTATAAACTGTATATATTATATTGCAAAACAGTAGGCCAGGCCAGTCCATGTGGTATAAATTGCTGTAGCCTATGTTTTAGCCATCTAGTTTTTCAGGACATAACTAAATTGGGAAAAGAAAGCTTTTCTCTCACCCTTTGTTACAGCCCACTCATATCCTCTACCAGCAGCCCCCATCCCTGGGCAGAAAATATCCAAAATTCACCAGGGAAACATTCTCAGACCAAGCCTTTATGTGAGTTGTCTCTATGGCCTCACGATTGGGAAAGAGAGATGCCATCTTTGTGATCTTCTTTCCTTGGCAGTTCCTTAAGTAATACAGTGACCTGTTAGGAAAGGATGTGGGAAAGACACAGAGAGATTTTGTGGAGGAGAGGGAAGCGAGACAGGCAAAAGAAAAAAAAACAAGTAGGAAGAAAGTAAGAAACTAAGTGCACCTTCTACTTATCTGTGTCCTTGAAAGTATGTGATAAAGTGTTATCCTAAGTCTATGATATGTGTACCTATGCGTCTTCACAGAGCCAAGACTTGCCTTTGTATCTTCCCCACCAGTTCTGGTTTGTAGCCATTGAGGCAGGGCATTGCTTGTTCCTCCAGGGTGTGTTGAGGTTGTTCCCAGAGTTAGGAGGCTCCTGGTCTCTGGATTCCCATTTAGCACTTGCCCTTAGATAGGTTCTGGATGGAGTTCCCTTGGTGCCAGCCATGATGACAATAAGCCTGTGACAGCAGCTGCCTTAGCATGTTTCCAAAATGACTTCACGGTAAAGCACCTTTTTGTCTAAGAGCACAGAACATTTGAGACAAGGATATAAAACAAAATGTTGTTGTACATTTGCATCCCCTTACCTCTACTGAACCTCATCCATTACATATTCCCAAGAGCACTCTTCCACCTCACTAGGAGTCGTACCACCTTTTCTACATGTTTTATGTGACCATGCAAGACATATCTCACTTCATCTCCATTTTTTCAGGTCTTTGAGATTTTAAGTTCTGCTTCTGATCCAAGAAAAGCTCTTGCATTCTGTTTGGAGCTAGCTTTATCTTTACAATTCATTTGAAGCTGCATGCCTGAAGCAGTTCTAATTGCATGCTGTTATTTGTTTTACTTCCTTCATTCTTTAGAGCCACCTTTGACCATAACTCTCAAAGCAAACAGGTATAGAAAAATGTTTCCAAGCAGGCAGGTAGGGAAAGATGGAGCAGTTCCATATAATACATATTTAAGGAAAATGCAAAAATTTTCTGCATTTCACTGCAGTGTTCCTGTGTTTTGAGGTGCTGAAATGCTTGGAAAGATTTTTTTTTTTTGAAGGATCACAATCTTACCTTGTTCCTAATCAGGCACTGCAGCCTGTAGTCCAAACTGGCAGAGATTCTCACCTCTGTAGTGTCTGTGTGGGTTACAGACCCATGTAAGAAAACAGGAGATAGGTGGCTAAAGCTCTTGGAAACAAAGGCTGCTCTAGTGATGTTAAAAACAAACCCAGACAAGATAATTCCAAAAGATGCTTTGTTTGGGTTTTAGCAGGGTGAAATGGAGGAATAATCTGTGATCAGTAAACAGAGAATCTCAGGCAAAGCAGATAAAACCCAGATTTATCCATTTAAAAGAAGCTCTATGCAGAGCCATGAGAGGTTAATGAATTTTATTTTTTTTTAAAGCGAGAAATAACTACATGGATTTGTTGATAGCCTCGCGTCGTGGGGAGAGAAGGAGATATAATAGTGATAGAACAGCTGGCATTTTGTTTGGCCTTTTATATGAAAGCTCTGTTTCAGGGCTGTTATCTCAACACACAGGTCCTTATCTTAAAGCTCAGATTACAGTGGTCAGGGTAGCGGTTTGAAGATTGGATGTTGTGTGAAGGTATAAAATTGACCCTGCTGTCCCAGTGAGCCTGTTTGACATATGCAGGTCCACATTCAGAGACCTTCCCAGACAAAATGACTATTAAAAGAAAGCGCTGAATACAATTTGATTGAATGCATGCCAGTGGTAGATGTCCTGCATGAGGGGAGAAATGTTTTTATTTGTGATGCTTAAAGAAGAGCTGAATAGCTTTCTTCTTTAACAAGAAAGAAAGGAATTGTGCTTGCTTTTACTTTAAAGTTGATAACTATTGAGTTCCTGTTTCTGCTGAAGGCCTGCAGCAGGAGCTTGCAGTCCTCAGTTGCAGCGAAACCATGGGAAGTTGCACAAGGAAAATGTTTTTCCCTTGTAAAGTTTACCAGAAATTTGAGCTGCACTTAATTAACAAAACAAATTCTCTGAGAATCCCTTCTTTTCTCAATTATTCCACATTCAGTCTCTTCTAAAATCATAATCCTTGGAATTTACCAAACCTCCATGGAACTAGCCAACAAAGATGAGCCGTTTCTAATGCAAACGGATCTGGCTCTTATGAGCCTTCCTGGTCGTCTTTAGGTATGAGGAAGGAAGATTAAGTAGATCAGTTTTTGCCTCTTTTGCTGGTAATCTCTACAAGGGCATAAATAGTGAGCAATCATTGCTAGCAAGCCTGAAAGCAAGCTAAGTGAAAATCAAGGACAGTCATTTAATTTTGGGTTGTGAATGCTGAGGGTGGGAGAGAATCTAGGGAGGGTGGCTGTCAGCCATTGCTTGCCTTTCTAAATTGTAGCAAAAGATCTTACCTGAAATGAAAATACTCAGCAGTTTCTAACTCCCTGATTCTAACATTGTAGGGTGAGGTAGAAATACCAGTACCATGGATGCTTTCTTTTTTGACAGCACTGTTTTGAGTTATGCTGGTGCTACTGCTGTGAGCTGTAAGAAAACTGCAGAAAATCCTCTTGAGAATGTGCTGCCCAGTGTTCACAGGGGCAGTTTTTATGAAGAAGGTGTTTCTGCAACATGTTCCTAGTATACTTTGCATGAGCATTTGAGAAGAGGCTGTCAAAGGAATCTGCTTTCTTCTTCCATTTTTTATCATCTGTTCCTCTTCATTTTCCTGGACTCGTAGTATCCTTTCTTCTCAGCATCAGACTCTCAACCTTATTTCTCCCTTTTGTCTCTTTTTAGAGGGATGTGAGATAGGGGAGGTAATATTTAGGGTTATCTCTTCAAATACTTTCAGAAGTTAAAAATTACATAGCTAAAAAAGCAGAGTTCCGTGAAGGTTTAGCCCTGTATTACTGTTATTCTAAGGACACCGTGCCATCTTAGAAGAGGATTAGGTCCTAAAGAAGCAACCTAAAGACTGCAGAATCAGGGTGCTGTGGCTGCCTCTGATTTCTTCCTCACTCCTGGAATTTTAACCCCAGTGAGAGAGTTTTTGTCTTTCTCTGGATGGAATCAAGAACTTGTAGTGACTGTTGAGTAAATCTTTGCAGATCCCATCAGTGAGATGATACAGTTTTTTCAATGTGTTGCAACAAAAGACATAATGTCTTTTTCCCCTAACATTTGCTTAGACATAAATATTTATCATAATTTGAGATTATAGAAAAGCCTTTTTCAAAGTGATGGGCATTGAACATGAGACTGAAACTTAGACCTTTTTTTCCATTGTGTCCAGAAATGAAGATGTCTCAATTGGTCCTGCAGCCTGGCTGCCCCAATTAAGTACTAAAGACCTCCAGAAATACAGGTTGTGAGTTGCAAAGAATGTTCTCTGGTAGACTGTGACAAGCATGAAGCGGGTCTGGACTTCATGTGGCTTATGAGTTCTGGTGGCCAGTGCTGGGAATCTCTTGAAGATCCCATCTGTTCCTTCCTGGGGTGAGCCTTGCTGAGCTTCAAGTAGGGAGCTTAGCTGGGGAAGGGGCCTTTCTGGGTTGGGGGTTTGGTGGCATCTTGGAAGGGCTTTTGGAATGGAAGATCGTTAGAAAATATTAAACAGAAATTCTTGGAGGGATTGGAGGGGCTGTGTCCCTCCAAGAATTTAGGGGGGGTAGCTAAAATGCTAGCCCTCTGTCCTGTACCATGTGAGCAACTAAATTTCTCAAATATGCACATGAAGATCTGTTTGTATCTGGCTATTTTATATCTTAATGGATAGCCTACTCCTACTCTTGATTGCCTTTCATTTAAGAATCTCAGAGCACATTATGGATATAAATGAAACGCCACTTGAGTCACCTGTAAGACATTATTAGTACTATCATTCATCCTACTTTATAAAAGAGAAACAGTGCAGCAGAGGTGTCAGAGCAGAGAGAAATGCCATCTTCCTGGCATTTTCCCACATCCGTATTGTTTCACCTTACTACAGCTCACAGACCTCTTTGAACCAGTGTGCTAGAGAACAGTGAATGCATAATTTGTTGAAACAAATTTCCAAAGATCTTACTTGGCACGTTAGTCTCTTTTATTCTGTGCAGGAGAAATATATTTCTTCAAACCTATGCTATGCTACCTTATGGATTTGGTTGTGAAAAGGACCCAGCATCGGCAGAGGGGTGGGACATGATTGGCAATAAATCTGTCAGAAAAACAGGACTCTCTGAGGCTCCATATTCTCAGAATTTCTGGGACCTCCGCAGTTCATCCCTGGTCCCTCCCCAGACACAAAAGATTTCTTCCTGCTGGAGCAAGGCTCTTGGGGATTTATCATCAGACAGATGTGTTGTTATGGTAACCCCAGACAGCCTTTACATCTCCCTCTATGCAGAGGAATGCTAAGCCTCTTAACTGCTGTCTTTCCTCCCTCCACCTTCCTACCCAAGCTGGAGGACCTGGATGTGCCTTTCAGGGCAGCAGAGAGAAGTGGTGAGGCTTGGGGACAGCTCTGGAGACAAGAAAAGAAAGTGGCACTTTCCCATCTTAAGATATTGGGCAGTGTATTCAAGGTGCTGGTCCCAAGTTTGATGCAATATTGTTATCCATCTGGTCAGGCAGATGCTTCTCGGTATAGAGAAGCACAGCTCTCCGTCTGTGCTCCCTGATGTGTAGGATGAGTTCCAGTGTCTTACCAGGGTTATGTGAGGGGAACTTGACCTCCCATTGCCTATTGTGGATCTTGTGCAGCAAAGGAGGCTTCAGCCATCAGTGCTGCTGGCATGTCACCTTTTAAAAGCACTACCTACATTTGTGATAGGTTCTGGAGATGTTGTGTGTCATACATTGCTCAAAATACAATCCTTGCGTGAGGACTGGGGTAAGGATGTGGTAATAATGTGGCCGTGGAGGAGCTGGGATCTTTGAAATTTGTTCCAGGCTGCATTTGATGTCACTGTTGTGTGGATGTGGGGAGGAAGAACAGGCAATTAGGTACATCTCTAGGGTAAAGTCTGAAAGCTTGGTTCCCTCAGAGAGAGCATTGAGAGTGTCTGCAGCACTGCAGAAATAATCTGTCTGCTTTTCCCACCTTGCCGTGTGTGAGAGGTCATGGGCTGGCTGCCTTGGGAATAAAACCTCTCAGCTTCTTTGCTCAAAGGTAGGTGGGTGGGTGATTGAAGTAACTTACAGAAGTCATCATTTTAAAATTAATGTGATGATCAGTGTTTGGTCACTGTTTTGAATTATTAGTGACAGCAGTGATTAAGTGATAGGTGTCAAGGCTGATCCCTGAACTCTCTGAACAGATCCCTGGTGTCAAGGCAGATCCCTGAAGAGACTGAATGAGAGTCTGCATTTGTGAATGCACTTTGACCACTTAAGGAGCGGTGTGCCTAAACAACACCTATAGAATGTAAGCCATGTGAAGGCAGCATTGTAGTGCTCTTTTGTGCTCCTTGAGGCTGGGGAAGGGCACCTGATGCAGAATGATCTGCCTTTCTCCTGCACATTTTGAAAAGTCTGTATGCTTTCCCCAGTATTATCTATGCTTGTGTATTTGCATCTACCCCAAGTCTGCTGTTAAGAGGTCATCGCCTTCACCTTGGTGTAGCCACCAATCCATTGCTTTCTTAGAAAAGCTATTAAAATCTAAATAACTGCATCTCTGTCACCTGCCATCAGCCCTCCTACCAGGCCCATATTTGATTGAGAGCTTCTCCCATAGGGAGCTGCACCAGTGACACTTTCCCCGAAGCATGCAGGTAGCAGCAGAGCGTGCTTCTCAGGGCATTTCTCTCTTTACTGCTTTCCAGAAGAAGAAATTTGACTGGAATTAGTTTGTGTCTTGTCTGTGACATACTGAACCTCTGGGTTGTATTTTTTTTTCTGTCACAGCTGTGTTGTCTTACTCTGTACACTGCTGCTAGACCTTGGGGTTTGTGGCACAAGGCTCCTTCCCTTTGGCTATAGCAATTATTTCGGACATATAAAGCAGACACAAGTGAGAAAGTGAGAACCTGTAGGAGATGTGATGACTGTAAATGTCAGCTCCCCCGAGTTTTCTTTTGAGAATCCAGGAAACTCCTGCTACAAAAGATTTTGTCACTTTCAAGGGACACAGAGCCAGGGATACCTCCCTGCCATGGCAGGGCTCCTTCCCTGGGTAGTTCTGCTAATCCACCTTTTCTCTCTAAATACAAGCCCCCTCCTTTTGCATCACTTAGTTACCGTTCATGATCTTAGTGACTTCTCTTCCTTCTCCTGTGTACCATGTGCTGTCCCAGTGAACACTGGAGAGGAAGGGAGTGTTGAGGTTGCAACCTGGAAAAAATAAGTGGTCTGTTGCTTGGAAGTGAGATATACTGTCCTTTTGCCTTAGCACCAGACACTCTGGGTCCTTCACACTGAAGTGGAGAGCATTATCTGACTGTGGTTTTAAAGTGGTATCATTTAGTACAGCAGGACTACTTCAACTAAAGACTCTGTATGTCAAGCACTTGGTTACTCTGCTTCACTCCACAGGCAACAATGCCTTAGTCCCATCCCCTGTGATACCTCTTCAGACTGAACTGGGCACCAGTAAGGCACAGAGAAATGTTACAGAGCAACTGAATATGAACATTTCTTTTTCCTTTCATTCAAACAGGCTTTACTGAGCACCCAGAATAAGCTAAGAACTTTAGTCCCAAATTTCACCTTCAACCTGGGCTTCTCAGGGAAATTCTACCACACAGGTAAGCCCCTGGCACCCCCTTGGTCCCAGCACCTGTGTACAGCCCCAGTGTTCACGTGTGTATGCATGCATAACACATGAGAGAGCACATGATTTTCTGTTGGCACAACTCAGCATTGCAGGGGATTAGCACTGCTTTGAAACGTTGAGCCCCTCTTCTGCCTTTTGTTTTGCACTTCCTGTAGGTACAGATGAGGAAGATGAAGGGGATGACATGCTGCTCAAACACAGGAAGGAGTTCTGGTGGTTCCCTCACATGTGGAGTCACATGCAGCCTCATCTTTTCCACAATGTCACTGTGCTGGCTGAGCAGATGAAGCTTAACAAACAGTTTGCTGTGGTAAGGAGCATTGCAGATTATTTACCTTACAGTACTAATTCTTCTCCTGGAATAGCTGTTTGTACCCTGCTGAACCCAAATACTAGTCTAGTAACTCAGCTCCATTTAAGGAGGGTAGTTCTGAAAGTTTAAATTGGTGCATGGCTCCTGCTGTCTTCAGGCAAGAAATACCATTCCCATGCCTGCCCGTGCAGTGGGAAGTGTTTCCTGGCACCTGCATGGCCCCAGGCAGCTCCGCTAGTTCCAGGGTGCAAATCCCAAGGCTCTTGTTTGCTGAAGTGTGAATTTGTAGCATTACCATCCAAATGCAGTTAATTTATAAACTCTGGCAGTGAGAAAGCATTTCCTTTCTCATTCTTATTCACAAAAGTTTTGTAGGGAAGTCACCTGGTTGGTAGTATAAAATGCTCTATGGCTAACAGCCCTACATCTGGCCTCCCCAGACAATGCTGAAGGAAGTTACTTATCTAGGAAGTCCAGAGGAAATTCCCTGAGTTTTGGCAGAGAAGGGAGAAACCTTGAACATCCTGCATTGCTGGAACAATGTCTGATGCTTACAGCCCAGAGTTGAATATAGCATACATGTTTCTCTGAAAAGAAGTGTCCTCTTCACCTCTAGTTTGGTGCTTTTGATGGTAATCCCCTTGGGAATAGCAGGCTGCTGTTTTGTGTTCCCATGACACACACAGATTAGGAATGATCTTGAATTCAGAGCACAGTTGCAGCATTATAGAAACGGTTTAGGCTCCTCCTTTTCCTGGTTAAACAACAGTACAGTCTTTTGCAAAGAGAGACAAAGCACAGACCACAATTACACATATTTAATGTAAAACAGGCTAGCAGTGAGAAGGAGAAGGTTGCTGCTTCATTTAGGGGCTCTGGTTTTATTGTACACGACCAGGGCAGAGCTGTCATCATTCATATTGTTACCAGAATCACATAGCGGAATTAAAAACCATGAAACTCAAATATTTCCTGTCATTTTAGTATAGCTCCAGGCCCCATATCTTTACCCTCAACAGTCTCTTGCTTCATGTCTGCTTTTCTTTGAATTGCTAGAGACAAGACAGAGCCCAGTCGTCATCTTCCTTTCCGTCATTATATTAAGGAAATTTTGTTTTCCTCCTTTAGTGACTCAGACTGTGGGAGTCAGATGTGTCTGTCACTTAACAGCATTGATTAGTTTGTAGTAACCAAGGAACCTGACCCGAGGCTTGTGAATTAATCTGATTTGTCACACCTGCAAGCTACAAGACCATTCTTACAGCAGCTGTTACCAGTGCTGGACATCCTTGTTGATATAAAATCACTCATATTTCTATAGATGCATAAAACAAGAAGTACAAGCAGTATTTCAAGTTTCCCAATCCATAGAATTTTCATGTTACTCTGTCAACTTGCTCTGACTTGGAGTCTATTGCTGAATATGATCCTTATTAAGGATATTAGTTAAATATTGAATGATTGAGCTGCATATTCTGCTTCCAGGAGCATGGGATTCCCACGGACTTGGGCTATGCCGTAGCCCCTCATCATTCTGGGGTTTATCCTGTCCACACACAGCTCTATGAAGCATGGAAATCTGTGTGGAGCATCCAAGTAACGAGCACAGAGGAATACCCACACCTACGGCCTGCCCGGTACCGGCGTGGATTCATCCATAATGGAATCATGGTGAGCACAGCTGCGTGAGCAGAGCCCGCTTTCCTGCCCAAGGGACAGCCTTTGAGCGACCTGCATCAGAGACATTAATCTTAATATCACCAGTGTTTCCAAAATCATAAAGTCAAGCAAAGAGAAAAAACTTGGCTAAAGCCAGTGTCTGCGTTTTTCAGTACAATTCAGAGGTCAGTACTGAATGGGGCACAAAACCAAGCACAGCAAGCCTAAATTGAGATCCCACTGCCTTGTTTGCACTGTGATGAGTAAATGGTTGGGAGGAATATCAAGAGTCCTCTGAACCTATGTCACTGTGTCCCTTACTCCTTATGTTGATCCACAGAGTGCTGCTTTGACACACGTGTAGGTTCTGCTGCTGCTGCATCTGCCTCTTACCTAACTTTGCTTTTCTCTGATATTGCCAGGTTCTGCCTCGACAGACCTGTGGTCTTTTTACTCATACTATCTTCTATAATGAATATCCTGGTGGCTCAAAGGAGTTGGACAAGAGCATTCGTGGTGGTGAACTCTTCCTGACGGTGCTCCTGAACCCAGTAAGCTCATCTGAAAGGGGAATCAGTGCACGGGTGTCTCAGTTTATGTGTGTGATGTGGGAAAGGGCTAGATCTTATGGGAGATTGAGTATAACCACTCATCACGGTGTGGGTGTCTCCACTGTCATGCTAAGGAGATGTGAAAAAGAGGGCCAAGGACGTACTTGCTAGTTAGTGCTGCTTTGCTTTACACTCTGCCAAGGAAGCATTAGTATCGAGTGTTGACAAGTATAACACTCCGTAGATAGAAACTAGCAAGGGTGACATGCTGAGCATGGCCCACCGTAGCGTGGGTGTTACCTAGGCTGCTGCGTCTTCATGAATCATAAGTGAAATGTGCCTTTGCTCCTTCTGTTCCACACACATCTGCCGCCTGTTGGCTTCTCTCCTGGCTCACTGATGAGTTTTGTTCAGAATAATTGCTTTCTCTGGGCTTTCATTATGAAGAGTTCTCCCCTTTCTTTCAACATGTGTACACTTGAAACAATTTCTGTGTGTAGCTGTTGCCCTGAGGGATTTTTTGAAGATCTGGATGTAACACAGGTGTTTCTTTCAGATGTTTTTCCCTTTCAATACTTGACAGTTCCATCAAGCCACCAAGCTAATGTAGTACCTTCAACACCCTGCAGTCCCTTCCCAGTTCTTAGCCATGGATGGAAAATCAAATGAGTTTCTCACTTCCCATTTAAAAAAACGGTCATTTTTAGAATATCCTGAATGGAAAGAATTGGGAGATAAAGCTTTGTAGCAATTTCCAACCACAGATCACAGTCCCTCACATTCCTGCTTCTTGGGTGCAGCAGGATGACATGCTGTTCATTTCAATTGTACAGTAACTTACTCAGTTTTCCACCTGAATTTTTTTCTTACTGAAGCTGATTTGGCACCTATTGTCCTCCCTTTCTCTGAATGGACATTGCCCTGCTGCATTTAGGTAGTGATTTTAGAATGTCTACCCCTGCCTTCTGAATAGAATGATGTTTAATCTCTTATTTTCCCCTGACTTCCAAATTTCTGTGTTCTTACTTCTCCTTCATACCTCTTTTCCACCAGTGCCTGAGTATGGGCAAGAAGCCATGCAAACAGATCTGAAAATAGGTTGTTTCTCACTGGTGTCCTAGGCGGGAACCCTAGAGTAACGGTTCCAGTCATTGAGTAATTGTTTGTGGGATTTGTCACGTAACATCAGTGGCTCTGCTTATCGTGATGTTTTCTTTTATTCTCTCCTTCTTGTGCATCTTGATTGCTGTGCTGAATATGCAGCTTTGGCGACTTTTAGTTAGGACTGTAGAAGCTCAGTGAATCAGAAGATCAAGCTTTTTCCCTCAGTGAGCTTTATTTTTTTCTTGACTCTTACTTTTCCTAGTGTTTAGTGCCTTTCTACTCCTAGAAGTAGAACTGTGATAGTGAAAAGATTCTTGCAATGTTGTCTGGGTATATCACACAGACAAGCTGTAGTTTACAAACAGGCCCTGTGTTTCTGAAGGTTAGCCAGTGACCAGCCCTGGCTTGGTGTGTGTGGTCTGCAGAAGGTATGGGTATGTAACAGCCCTAGCTCAAAAGCTGTAGGGGTTCATACTTCAGGTCTAGAAGCCAGCCTTCAGTCCCTGTCACCTGAGACAGAATTGTTATCTTTACACAGAACAACCAAATCTACCTGCTTAATGAAAGTCTGTAGTAAGGACAAGGCTATTCTTTGCATTACGTATGGCGCAATTGGTCAGCTGGAAAGAAACTGCTTTCTTTTCTGGGCTTCTCTTCCCATATGTTGGGTGAATTCCACCTTGACCCAGTTCATAATTGTCAGATCTTAAAGAATGCCTGCAGAAGTAGCCACTGTGAAAATGAAGAGCTCTCGGTTTCTCTAGGAAGACCAGTCGCCAGACTGTAATCCAGAGATCGCTGCTGGTCTAGGAGGCTGTGCCAAGGAATTTATAGAAACATAGTTTCTAGGGCTACTCATTAAAATTTATGGATAAGATGGTCAAAGCAGCTGGCAGTGATATGTAATCTAAAAAGTTTGGAAAGATCGTGCCGTAGTACAGGGTGAATTTATTTGCCAGATTTACTGTTGGCTCTTCGTGGTGACTTTTAAAACTATTTCAGGCACCTTCAGATGCTTCTGATGTTTACACTTTTGCTTTCTTTTGGCAGTGGAGCATTTGTCTCTCTGTGTCAACAGCGGAGTATTGTGCTCTAAGCTCCTCATGATTGCTCATGTTTGCACAGTGACTCAGTCCCTTGCATTCCACCCCTCTCTGATAGAGCCATCTCATGGACCAGATAGAAAGCTGGCCAGCCCTGCAGCCCCAGCAGTGATCCGTAGCAGACTTGGACCAGGCTCTTTTATTCCTTTTTGGTGCTTCCAGCTCCCTTTGAGTGGATATACACAAGTAGGAGTCTCCAAGCCTGTATGCATATGATCAGCTCCACAGTGCAAACAGAAGATGTTTGATCTTCTGACCTGAACGAGGTCTGATGTCAGGAAGGAGAATAGCTGTTGATGTTAGCAGACAGGCTGATCACTTCTCACAAACACTTTTGCTCACACTGCGCAGGCAGGTTACTGCTGTGCCCACAGCTGCTTGTTACATTTTGCAAGGATGCTCATACCCTCCTGGTTTCTGTATTCTAGGCTCTCTGTGACCTTTCCTTTCATCTTTCCTCAGCGTGAGGGAAGGGAAACCATGGCATGCTGACAGTGGAAGGGATGGGGAGAGGAGGGAGGTGTTATTACCAAGCCAGTCCCTGGGGTCACTGGGTGTGGATGGGAGGGAGGGAAAGATGGGAATTGAGTGTAGCTTATGTCAGAAGTAGTGGTCAGAGCTGTTTTGGCAGCAGTAGGTGTGATGAGGCAGAGCAAGCTGCCAGGCCTTGTTAAAACAGTGCATGTGTGTTACAGGACATGACTGCATGCTCAGAAGTACAGGGACATGGCTCTTAGGTTGGGCTTGTCTCATCATCTTCTAAATCCAGTTGCTTTGGACTGTTCGCAGGTGACAGCATTACCTGTGTGAGCCACTTTACTGAATGTAGTCAGTCTTGAGAGACCTTTGGTAACCTAGATCACATGCGGGCTTTTTTTATTCTGGAAATCTTGAAGGGGCCCCAAGTGGTGACTTGCATCCTCCATGCTGCAGTACTTGGTTCATGCAGCAAATTTTACCTCTGAGTGTTTCACTAGTAAGTAAAGGGATGACCCACCCTTTGCAGTCACACCACCTCGTGGTGTCTCCCAGAAATGGGGAGCAAAATACAGTATGAGATACATCCTTTGCTGCCTTACGTGCTTGGCCCTGCAGTTAGACAGAAGATCTTTCTGTCCTTTGCTCTGTGTTGTATTTAACACATCCTTTTTACACAATAGCACCAAGCATACACTGCTCTTTGAAGTGTAGGTGCCAGAGCCTGTCTGGCAGGGCCTCTCTGTCAGCTCAGTAGGAAACCAGAAGTGAAAAACTCACAGGCAGACAAACGTGATAAATCTTTTAACTGCACTTACTTTCCTTGTGTCCCAGAGTCCTACCACTTCTTTCTGTTGCCTACTCAAAGACCCTGGGGTGTGAGCACCTTATGGACAGGATTAAATTCATTCAGTGTCTTGGGGATGGCTCAGGCACAAAGAGCTAACATCTTGCAGCACTGAGACTAGTCTATGGTGACACTGGGCAGAAAACTGAATTCAGACCTCCTGAGTGCCAGCAAATGTCTTCATCCTAAGACCATCTGTTTCTGCTTCCCTTTTTTGCTCTTTTCCTACTGTGAGTGGAAAGCCATTCATGTCCCCTGCCAGGGAAGCCTGTTGTTGCCTGCTGACCTTACCTGGCATCATCAGGATTCAGCACTGAGCTGCGCAGCAGTATGTGCCCCTACTGTGACTAAGTTCTCTTCCCTGCACTAGCAAACACTGGGTGGGGAGTGCTAAATCACCCACATAGTCATTCTTCCATAGGCCTTAGTTGTGTTGCTAACTTCTAGCTGTGGTGGGGTTTAGTGTCTGGCAAAGTGCTGTTGTGTTACAGGCACTGGGATGCCCAATTCCATGGGACCTGTCAAAGCCACACACCAGAGTCAAGCTGACAGCAATCTTTTGCACTCTTTTCCAGAAGTTAAAATACTGAAAAACAGGCAGGAGGGAAATGTATGTGCTTGAGGAGAAGGGATGACTTGGCAAGGGAGAGACAGCATACCAGCTCCTGAGCACTGCAGTGCTGGAGGAGCTCCCATGGGTGCTCAGTGCCACTTTGCCCAAGGGTTTACATCCTCAGGCTTGGCAGGACATTTTTCAGGGGCTGCCTGTGCTGAAGGCTCTTGGAAGCTAAAACTTTATCAGCTGATGTCTGTTTCTACAACAGTGTCCCAGTGCAAGGTCTCTTTGCAGTCCCTGTTCAGATCCCCAGGTACTCTGGTTTGTAATTTAACATGTGAATTGCCAGTTGTTCTTTCACACTTGAGATGGCAGCTCCAAAGTGAATGAAAGGTGACAAGCTGTGGGCCTAGAAACAACTTGCTGTGAAAACTGTCCTTTGTGCCACTGTGCCCTGGCCTGCTCCCCTGCTCTATCAGGCACCACAGCTAGAGAGGTTGCCCTGGTTGTGCCTCAGGGAAGTGGAAGGGAAGCTCCTGTTCTCTCATGGAAGAGGCTTTGCAAGGCTTTGACTAGGAGGGAGTCACTGACTAATACTTGTTCCGCTAAATGTCTCAGAGCCACTTGAATGGAATTTTGAAACTCTTTTGAACTGACATCCAGGGCTCAGTTATCACGCCCCCACACCATTCCCAAGGGTTACTGAAAGGTTTGTATTCCTCCTCTCCTGAGTTCCTCCTGCCTTGCAAGTGCTGCATTTCTTTCATTTTTTTATCAGGACAGTGCTGTATCCTGGCAGATGGACATTCATCAACCCAGACAGCCAGGACTGTCTGAGATGTGAACAGCCTCTTGCTGACAGTGGAATCAAGCTAGAAGGAAACAGTGCTGTTACGTGATCTACCAGTATCCCATGTCTTTCCTATTTTCAGATCAGCATCTTCATGACGCACCTCTCCAACTATGGGAATGACCGTCTGGGACTGTACACTTTTGAGAGCCTCGTCAAGTTTGTGCAGTGCTGGACCAACCTTCGCCTGCAAACATTGCCCCCTGTCCAACTTGCAAAAAAGTACTTTGAAATCTTTCCCCAGGAGAAGAATCCCTTGTGGCAGGTGAGATGCCAGTTTTAACTGCTCCTAGTGGTTTTCCAAGAGGTATGTCCCACATTTGAAGTGTGGCAAGACTGCTGATCCAGAGCACAGAGGTGGAATGCATAAAGCTATTAGGTTTAACCTTTGTGGCTTGAGGCTGCAAGTGACAAATTACAAGGTGAAAAATGGGGAGTAGGAGCAGTAGGACACAGTCATGGTGTAGCTGTCTTAACTGACTGGGGGGCAGACTTGCAGGCATTGGGGTCATTAAATGGCTTATATTAGAGCAAGCTGCTGTGAAATGTTAAGTGTGCGAGGAAGAGCTCTGTTTGGTGCTAGAGGAGCTTGCAGGCATGTTAATGTGATTAATCTTAAGGTAATTTCACACTGCAGAATTCATGTTCATTAAATAAAAACATGCTTATTCCATTTTATCCCAGGGCAGCAGCTCTCTGCATGGTAACGAGCAGATGAAATTAACTGAAGGTGATAGAATTGTCTGTCTGCCAGAAGTTCACAGATGCTGAGCTGTACTATCCTGATGGCCCAGCCCAGCATGGCTACAGAGGGCAAGGACTGTGGTTAACACTCTCAGAGGGACTTAAGCTCCTGTGTCACTTTGCAGCTTTTGAAACCATTCCCTCATGTTTTTACTTAACTCTTCTTGATGTCTGGCAAAGCAGCTGTGTGGCTGTGAAGTGTTCTTCATATGTTAATAGGATTTTCCCGAGAGGACTGGCCTTCCAGCTTTTCCTCCCCCTTCCATTTGCTCCCAATGGTAATGCTTAATCCCATCACTTGTGCTGCAGAATCCCTGTGATGATAAGAGGCACAAGGATATCTGGTCCAAAGAGAAAACGTGTGATCGACTCCCTAAGTTCCTCATCGTGGGACCTCAGAAAACTGGTAATGCAAATGTTTTATCTAAAGAGAGATTGCAGCTTCCATCTCATTCCTCCAGAGAGGAGAGCTGGAAAGGTCTGTATTGTAGATCTGTATGGCTGCCCTTTGTGCAAGCTGCCAAATAGCTGCAGTGGACATTTCAGAAAATCTGAGATTTGTTCTAACCTAAACCTGGCAAGCCTGTCAGTACTTTGCACCCTGGCACTTTGCTTGGCTCAGTCCTGATTTGCAGAGAAAAGCCCTACCTGCAGAGTTGTGTTTTGGCTTTTCCATGTAAGCTCAGAGAAACTGTGACCTTTCTTAGTGTGTCACAAACATAAGCTGTCAGCAGGACTAAACACACATGCTTTAGCAAAGCTTACGAAGAATGCTTCCTAGTGCTTTTATTACAGCAGATCTGTGTACCACTGCATGCTCCATGTCACTGTCAGTGGGAGGCAGGGATCCTCTTTGTCTGACCTCTGTCATGACCTCTTAACTGCTGTGGCATTGTGGTTGGCAGTGACATGGCTGTATATACTGTATTGAAGAGTCCCTTCTAGTCTGAAGAGAACAAAATCTCTTCGGCTAAAGCCAAGTCTTCAAACCGGGGCTTTCTCTGTAGTGCAGTGAAACAGCAGCCGTGAACCATGCACAGCAAATGGTGATCCTGGCCTTGGGAGGAAGTTTGTCCCAGCCAAGCTGCTGTCTCCTGCCTGTGTCACTGTGAAGCTCTCTTGGTGAGTGCAGCATGAGCGCTCCTATATCATGGCCCAAGATGCTTGCAAGTAAGAAAACCCTTCTCTCACCTGATTTATTGGCTTGCTGGAGGCTAACAGCTGAGTGCTGAGCAGGACTATCAGGTTTGGCTGGGTAAAGGGAAAACATCTACAGCAGAGGCAGGCCAAGGCACCTCTAGCTGAATTCTCATCCAAGGACACTAATGTTGTCCCTAGCACATCTCCTTCCCAAACACATAATACTGTCCTGCAGTGCCCAGGCCACCTCCCCTCTGGCAGTTGTGGGTTCTGCCACAAGACAGTGGAGCTGTGCCACCGGGGAAAAAAAGACATGGAGGTAGCCAACATGGGTGACAGCTGTCATGCTGAGCAGATGACTTAAATCAGCTGCATGAGCTGAAATGTGGGATTGAACCACTCGGTCAAGTTCAGTCCCAAAGTGCTTGGTGTCACTGCTGTTGTAACCTGCATGAGTTAGCCACGCATGGTAGGAGTGTGCCCATCTGAGGACTGTGTGTCGCAGTGCAGATAAAGCCTGCGCTTTCAGCCAAGCATTACGTGTGAGCTGAGTCCTGTTAACTGGTTCCTGTTGCAGGCACAACAGCTGTACACTTCTTCTTGACCATGCATCCAGCTGTCACCAGTAACTTCCCAAGTCCATCCACCTTCGAGGAGATTCAGTTTTTTAATGGACCCAACTATCATAAAGGAATCGATTGGTAAGAACCCTGATGCATGTTATTCTGTGATAAGGTGCACCCATGTTGTCTTCTCTTGAGTCTTTACATCCACCTCAGCCACCTTAGTAGCTTCTCTATTTCTGAACAGCTGTTTTCACTGCTATTGCTCAGTGCATGTTCTCTGTTTTCCTGCTAACCCAGCTGCTTAGTCCCAGGAACAGGACAGGTGGTTTCTGATTTTACTCACTGGTCACCAGGAGATTTGTAGGCATGACTTAGCTTTGAAAAATCAGAGTCTTTGTTCAATGCACTACTGTCTTGAGGTTTCTTTTCCTTTGACATGCAGAACAGACAACAGTGTGCTCATTAAAAAATTCTTTGTGGTTTCCAAGTTCAGACACATCCTATGGAGGGGGCAACCTCCCTACTGTTGTTACGGGCCCATTAGACTTAGAGCTGTCACTGCCTTCCTTCCTCTGGCTCCCAGTGTCCACATGCATACCTTGGTCTTTACTTCTAAAAGTATGCAATTGTGATACAGTGTTTCCACCCAGTAGGGAGATTCTAGTGTCACTATGGCACTATTAATGCCAGTATGTTTCCAGGCAGATAAATTTTAAAGGTGTTCCTTGCTCAAAGCACTGCACTCCCTCATGCGTGGCTCTGTGTGGCAGTAAGGCATTCTGCTGAGGAATCTCTTTGCCCATGAGCTGTGGGAGATTTTGTCTGATCTTTTAGAGAACTGTTGAAAAGATACTGGAAGGTGGTTGGTATTTGAGTGAAATACTTGATTTGAATGTAGCATCACATGCAAGAGGAGAGAATCTTTGTGTTTAGCATGGAATTTGAATTTGTTGTACAGCTTAAATTTCAGCAGAGACCAGTCTTCCAGTGCTTTATAGTGCCCTGTCTCCCCATTACCCTCTACTCTGCCATTATTTGAATGTCTTTAAGTTTCCATGTTTACTAATGTGACAAGCTCCCATGAGGTAGAGCAGAGCGCTTTACCCTGCCTCTTGGCTATGGATTGGGGCACAAAGAGACAAATGATTTAGACGGGTTTGAACAAGCAGTCAGTGGCATGGCCAGTGGCTGACTCTGACTTTACTCTTGGACAGAACCTCCTTTCTGCTAGAGCTTGTAACTAGTACCCTACCCTCTGCCTTTTCCTTCCATTGCCCAAGGACTTGGGGAACACACTCTCAGCAAAATACTTTCTTACCCTCTTATCATCTCCAACTTTCTATGTTGTGCTCTGCCACCCCTTTCCAAGTCATGGCTCTGGCAGCTCTGCACCCATTTGCCCATTCGCTGCATTGCTGGGGAGGTGCAGTTGTTGTGAACTGTGCGGGTTGAAGAGGAGCAAGGGCATTGTTTTGTCGTGTGCCATTTCTTTTTTGGGCTGTGCCACTCACCAGCATCCCCTCTGTTTGGCAGGTACATGGAATTCTTTCCCATCCCCTCCAACGCCAGCACAGACTTCATGTTTGAGAAGAGTGCCAACTATTTTGACACAGAGGTGGTACCAAAACGTGGTGCAGCCCTGCTGCCTCGAGCCAAAATCATTACTGTTCTGATCAACCCTGCTGACCGAGCCTATTCATGGTACCAGGTAACTTCCCTGCACTGTTCTGTGGGTGAGGGTCAGAGAGAAGTTCCAGCAGGGTGCAGGGGACAGCCCAGGGCAGAAAGGCCCTGGCTGTGCTTCCAGAGAGGGCCTGTGGCCATGATGCAGGCTGCCTACAGAGTGTGGACAGTTACACACAAAGGCATTGGTGGGTGGTTGTGCCAAGTCAATGTGGTCTGCACAGAGATGTGTAAGGTGGAATTTTGTGTGGATTTTGCTCCTAAATTCAGCTTACGTTTTTCAGCACCAGCGTGCTCATAATGACCCTGTGGCCCTCAATTACACCTTCTACCAAGTGATCTCTGCAAAATCCCAGGCCCCTCAGGAACTCCGCAACCTGCAAAGCCGATGCCTGCTCCCTGGCTGGTATTCAACTCACCTGGAGCGCTGGCTGACATACTACCCCTCTGGGCAGGTAGGAGGTTTGGCAGTAGAGGCTCTCCTGGAGCCCCTTGTAGGTTTAGTGGAGAAGAGAACAAACCATAACATGTGCACACACTCCCTGCCACCTTGATTTCATTTCACCTTCTGTCTTGCCTTTTGGAACAGGAGCCACCACTTGCTTCCTTCTATTATGAGCTGATAAGAAATCAGGCTTGAATACTCCCAATTTTGCACTTTATTGTATTTGTAAAAGTAAATGAGTGCAGGAGGATCCTGTGATGTCCCAGAGAGCTCTACAATATTGAGAAGTTCAGCAAGAACAGCAGTGTTAGCAATCCCTTCCTTTCATCTTGGCAGCCTGCAGCCCAGGGACCCTCTTCAAGCCCAGTAGGTGTTCAAACTACTTGCTGCCGTTTTATTGCTTTAAAGAGAGGCTCTTGGGCTCTGCCACTTGTTAGTTTCTGTCTTGTGAAGCCTTTAGCTGTCTGCTGAAGGGAAGTTTCACTGCAGAGATGTCAGGATTCTGTGTTTTGTTTATAATTTTTTAAAAAGTCAATTAATAGACAATATAGACCATTACTGTCTCTAAATTCCCAAGAAATTTATAAACTGTTTGAATCAGGATATGTTTTTTTCAAGTTCCTTTATGCTGCTGTGGTTTATCCTCAGGCAGCCTGTAATCCAGCAGAGGCTTATAATGCCCTTTTCATCTCTTACTCTCTGCCAAAGCAGCAGCCTAAACTGTACATGACAGATCTGCCAAGACTAAGAGAGACATGGGAAAACATTCTTGGGCTCATATCTCATTGCCTTCCTATTCCTGGAGGTTGCTGCTGTGAGAAATGATCGAGCCAGATACACCATCCTTGTACTGACCCATAGTCAGTGTCAGGGTATCCTACCTTCCCCAGACTTCAGTTCATGTGACTATTTTTCTGTTCTGTTCTTTGGAATGGGTAATTTATTAGCACAAATGTTGTTCGTTATAGTTTATCATACATGTAACAGGAGAATAATCATAGGTTACAGAAGAATAGTTTGCACAATGACTGCTGACATCTAAAAAGAATACATGAGATTTCCAGAGACAGTCTGTAAATTGTGCTACTGCTGGGCCTTAGTGCTTAGTTACAGGGGGTTTGGCCAAAGGCGAGTTTATTAAGCAAAGCCTGTCATGATCTACTGTTTCATGGTACTGGTGGCCTGTATCATAACTTCTCTATCTGAGGTGACAGATGGTCCACATCTCCCCACCTTGTTGCTCTGGAATAAACGGGCTTTGGCAGCCTTTACTCACATGCAGAGAGGCCAGGGGGAGTTTTGAGATCCAGGAAGCTCATGGGTGCTGTTCAGCATGAGCTGTCAGGCTAAGGAGGCCGCTGTCTTTTCAGCTTCTCATTGTGGATGGTCAGGAGCTGAGACACAACCCTGCCTCTGTAATGGACAACATCCAGAAGTTCTTGGGAGTAACACCACTCTTCAACTACACCCAGGCCCTCAGGTAGGGAAATCGTTTTGGGGAGGGCACTTTCTTAGCCAAGTGTGATACTAGTAAGCACTTGATTGGAAGAAAACTGACTCTGAGACCTGCCAAGGTTTCAGAGGTATGCCAACCCTAACATTAGGTTCAGATAGCATGAGATGCTATGCTGAGATGGGAATCATAGCTTAGTCTTTCCAAAAATGATAGAGGAAGGGGTGGGTTTTGGCACTGTCATGGAGAAGCACGAAGATGCTCACAGCAGTAGTTACGATGTTTTCCATTTGTATTTGTGGTTTCAGAAAGGGAGCTGGAATTATGAGCACTCCTTTTACATTGTGTTATACCTGTATCTGACAGGAAGTACAGCAGCTGTGATATAAAAACATGTGACAGGTGCCTTGTATCTTCAACTAGATGGAGATTAGGGATGCATCACACAGTCTGAAGTAAAGAGCCTGTTACAGAAGACATGGACCTGACAGGTGCCCAGAGCAACTGCCCTTTTCTTTAGCAGTAAAAGAGGAGAACCGGCTCCGTTCTCCTCCTACAGTTGGTTTCCAAGGGCATGGCACATGGCTCCCCAGGGGAGGGCAGGTTTAGAGAAATGTCGGATTACTCAAAAGCCTTACTGGCTGAAGCACATGTGGTGATTGTAAATGGACTATTTCCAGTAGTGGTACTGGCCTGTATGCTTCAGCCAGGGCTAGAAAAGAAATGGTATTGGTCAGCTTGCCTCAGAATTTGGTGGAAGTACTTGCTCAGACCTCACACTCACCTTTGACCAACTGAGGGGACAGGACAGGACAGACCAGACCCTGACATGGTTCCCAGCATTGCTTTACACCTGTGTTTTGGCAAGAAAACACTGACTCTTTAAATGGTTGGGGGGTTCTCTAATTTTCTCAACTGTAACAAGGAGTTTTAAAAGAATTTGTATACACTAAAACACTTGACTGTTATTCCCCACCCACAAGCTTAACAGACAAATACTGTAACACCATGTTACCTCTACATAAAGTTGCAACAGTCATGGTTGTAATGGCTTTCTTGTCGAAGTAGACAGGTGCTAAGAAAAAAAGGAACCAATACCATAAAGAAAAAAAGCCCCAACCCAATTTGTAAAGCATTGAAATGGGAAATACCTATGGAGTTACTTAATTTCTGCTACTACTAATTGGGCATGTGACCGTATCTTTTAAAAACAAGTATCCTTTTCAGATTTGATGAAGCAAAAGGATTTTGGTGCCAGCTGCTAGACGGAGGAAAGTCTAAATGCCTAGGAAAGAGTAAAGGAAGAAAATACCCTGATATGGATTCCTCGGTGAGTAACTGTCTCAGCTCCGTTGGCAGCAAAAGATGTGGAAACATCCCAGCAGACCAACCTGGATTTTCCTACCATCTGTGTCCTAGATGACCTATGGAACATGTGTTGAGGGTAACATTTCCTTTCACACTAATGTGGTCTGTATTTTCCACACAGTCACGGCTGTTCCTAAGAGACTTCTACCGGGAGCACAACATTGAATTATCCAAGCTGATGAACAGACTTGGGCAGCCCCTTCCAACCTGGCTCCGAGAGGAACTGCAGAACTCCAACTGGAGCTGAGAGGGACCTCCCTTGCCCCAGTGCCATTGGGATGTGTAGTGCTCCTGCGTGTGCTATGATGCCATCTCTTGTCAAGCCAAAACAACCAGACAAATGAGCAGGGAATGTGCATGCGGAGCCTTTCCCCACCACTGGGAAGGGCTGCTGCCTCTGACACCACCCTGCCGCATGGAGTGCAAGTCACATTCTTGAGCGTTAATGGTGTGTTACGCTTTGACTTTTACTTACAGGAAGGATTTGGAATGCTTGCCCTACTTTGAGCAGGGGAGAGAGCACGGTTAACACTTTATGTTTAAATTATCTCTTCTCTGTGTATGAAACAGGCACCAGCTGGAGAGTTAATGTGTTACTCCTCTGAGTCCAGAAGTAAAGACTTCAGAGGTGAGCTGTTGAGCCCACTGTTGAGAAAAGAACAGCATTTCAGTAAAAGGGGAATCTAGTCCAGTGAACCCTAGCTTTTAGACGGTAGTCTATTTGCCAACAGTAAGGTACAAGAATGCCTTGTTCCTCCCAGTGGCTGTGATCATTACTTACAGTGCCACTGTGTGCAGCTGTTGGGGACTGCACCTTCTTGGCAACATGTAATAGACAACATTGCCTCCTTACCTGCAGCATTGCTGGTGTGATACAGTGTCCAGTGACTTTGGGCAGTGGGAGATAAGGCAAAGCTGCAGATGTTGACACACAGAATTGATTTGTTATCTTAGGGAAAAGGGTGCCGTATATGGCAACATGGCAGGTGTTTCTCTGCAGGGACTCAAGACATTTCAGAACATAACTAAGGAGCTACATGTCCCCTTAGAGCACTTTGGAGGCATGTGTTAGTGCAGCACAGCAGTTGGGGGAGGCAAAGCTCAGGTATTGTAAAATAAGGCTGATAAAGCTGAAAGCAGACCATTCCATTCCCCATGTCTGATCAGGTTAAAAAAAAAAGCAACATTTTTCTCTTTCTGACAGCTTCAGGGCCCCTACTACATATGCTGATAGATAGCACCTGTTTTAATCCCCCTACAGTCCCAACAATTCAAGGAGAAAAGCAAAAACCAGTTAAGTTCATTTGGATATAAAAGGGAAGGCTTTGACTTAAAAGGGGCTGTTTAGTTTACTACTTCTGCACACAGTTAAGCAAGTACACTAAGGTGCTTTGCCTCCTCCTGCAGTTGCTGGATAATTACTCAGAGGAAATCCTCCATCATGGTTGTACATGTTTTCTGTTGCTGACCCATGAGTTGTGTGGGCTATCGTCCCTCCCTCCCAGGTGCAGATGGTCGTTGGAGGTTGCTGTAGTTGCAGAGAATGGAGGGGCAGGATCTGTACAATGAAGCTTCCACAACTGTCGTGAGCTCCTTTTCTCCTATCCAGAGGGAAGTTGCTTCAACTAAGCTTCTTCATTGAGCCTTAGGTATTGTGTATTTCTGAATGAATGGTGCATTTACCATTGTATGTAAATGTATATAGTATGCAATATAGTATTTTATTTCATGGGCCCTTGGAAAGGGTTATTTTGTGCAGCCAAAAAAGGACAGAAAGACTAGAAACCCCTCTCTTGCTCCTGTTAGAGAGAAGAGCCTGACTTCCTGCACTGGATTCATGTATAGCATCATTCACATTGAATGATAATGAAGAAATTCTTGGCTCTCGAAGCTGAGCATAAGCGTCTGAATAAAGGCTAGAAGTAGTAGTAAGTGGAGATTCAATAAATGTACTACTTATTTTTCTTCTTTGTGATGATTTTGAGTGATGTCATGGACCCTAAGCTGGTAGAAGAGTAAGAAAAACTGAAAAACCTACTCCAGGCCTTAGAGCTGATATTTGGGAGGGCAACAAAAGTGTTTAACTTACATTTGTAACAACACAGAATCAGTGTCTTAAGGGCACTTTCTCTGCATGTGCACCTGTAGGCTTGCAGAAGCTGGCACAGCACAGCCTGCAGGCTCATCCTTTGTGGCCTGCAGCAGTGATGACTCTTGGGCCATCCCTGGCTGCTGCAGCAGCTTCCAGCTGCTGTGCCATTCCCATCCAGGGGCACAGACCTACAGTAATAACCAGCCTACACCGAATTGGAAGCAAAACATTGTTTAAATAGTCACAGTTGCGACAGCATCATAAAACAGCCTCACAGCTCTTTCTCCACCAAGCGCTTCACACACAAATACAGCAGCAGCACGGCTGTTTTTACATGCTTCCCCAGGAGGAGGAGGACGCCAGGACCAATGCTAATGATGCTCCATTAAACTCTGCTCTTAATCCATTACAGGCTCTCACTCACAGTTACTTCATGCTTTACCTCAGACCATGTGGTAACATCTGTGAGGAGATGGAATTAAACATTACAAAATAATCAAGGTACCAGGAATAAATGTTGGGAGGAGCTCACTAAATGTCAGGGTGAGTTTACTGGTGATAGTCCTTCACTCAGAGCAGCAAAGGGCAGCTGTGTACTCTCATTATTTATGCTTTCCCTCCTCCCCGTTGCTTCATTTCTATGCTACACTTGTTCTCTTACTGCTTATGCTAACAGCAAACAAGTCACCTGCTGTGGTCAGATCCCAATGTGGACTGTCCTCTGATTTAGCTGATGAGGAGTCCTTTTCAAATCTGGTAACTCCCTCTGACAACACCTTGCTGCACAAGCTGCCCTCTTTCCAGACATCTCTTCAAGGCCATGGAAACAAATACCCCCTCCTAAGAGAAACTTTTATAGTATCAGCAGCTGTGTGCTATCAAAAAGCCAACATCTTTTCCAGTGAGATATGAAGATTACTAGATACTAATCCCTTAGGCACCTACACATTACAGACCCTCCTGTTTCATTTTGACAGTGGAAATAAACCTCTTCATCATACCTCACTGTTGAGTAACAGAACTTCATGGTAAGCAGTTCACTTCTAAGGTAAGGTAAACAACAGTAAATAAAACATTACCAGAAAAATATTTTTGTAATACATTAAAATATTTTTAATACTTCTGGTGCATAGGAAACTGACCCATTAAAAAAAAAAAAAAAAAAAGTAATTTGCGCTAGGTACCAGAAAGGCATGTGATTGTAATAGAAACAGTAGTCAGATGTTACTCTTCAGAAATGGAAGGGTACATGAAAGGTGAGAATTGGGAAAAAAAACCACTAGGAAACAACTTTTTAAAAAAAAAAAAAAACAAACAACCCATTAGACTATGTATATATGCCAGCCTCAGCATATAACTTCTACTCACACACAACCTCTGGAATTCAATCAGGACGCTACTGAAAAGGAGCCTGGTACCTCTTTCTCTTAGGTACAGGGGATACTGGTATGAGTCTCAACTATAGGATAAAGACATGGAAGCTGGGAGAATGTCTCTGTAGGCAGCATCATGTACCAGCTCTGAATAAAAATCCAGTCCCTGCAAACTGCAATTTTCCATTGCTGACAGCACTGCAAAGGCGCATATTGCTGGCAGAAGCCTGCAGCTCCTAGCATAGGAATCTACTGAGTAACTCAATCAAACTCTGGCTGTTTTGCAGCCCTCACACTGTCAGTAAGAGAATCCTTTGTTTCCTTGCCAGTCATTTTGCTGTATCAATAGTACATGGTAAAAGCAGCAATGACAAACAGGTCTGAACACACCAAATCAATCTGAAACAAATGTTTACCCCACCCCTTGCTGGATCCTGAGTGTCTCCTGGCTGACACAGTGCAGCTGCAAGCCCCCAAGACAGTAATAGCTAAATGAGTGTTTTCAGCAGGCTGCCATCATGAAGCAGGATATGGATTGAGCACTGGTATCTCCTGTCAAGTTATCAGGGCTTTGCCTACAGTTTCTTTCCCCTTTTTCTTAAAGGTGGGGGGGGGGTTTAAAAAAAAACAAAAAACCACAACTGTCCACACTGAGCATTGTTAAGATTAGGATCTAATCTGAGAAACACTTTGCAAGCTGGTTTTGCTTACAAAAGAAATTATTCCTGACACTGTCATCTCCACTACTCTTGAGAACTATGTAGAAATAATCAATGTTTTGTTTAGAGTGGTGGTCTTCCAAGACTCCATTTCTCCCCATTCTCATCTAGCTAGTCTTACCAACTCTCCAGTCTCTCCAAAACAGTTGTAAACCAGCACGTCCGTAACAGTGACGCTGCCCCAGCAGTCTGAAACCCAGCTCACGTTTATTTCACTTATAGTAACAGAGTATCATAAATCAGGCAGGTCTCAGAACCACTCAAGTCATTGGAGAAGGTGCATTTCAAGACTTCTGACAACACTGTGTTGACACTTAAGACCCTCCACAACAGCTGCCCTTTAAGCCCCAACTTCCTGACAGAGAAGCTCTCCTGGCTGACTTAAATGAGGCAAAGCAAAGCATGACATGGAAAGAAATTGTGGGGACCCAGTCCCTGCTCACAGTGCACACTATCTAGGTATAAATACTACATACAATAGACTTTTAATGCATTTCCAGCCTTTTCCCATCCTTAGAGCTTCACGGCAATAAAGTAACTATGCAGTGCAGCCTCTGCAGCGTTAAGTAGTTAGGAATCTGTAACTGTAAGCCGGCAACACTAGCACAAAGGGAAAAAGTCAACTTGTTTACAGAGCACAGTCACTGTCTTTATACCAATAAGAAACTGCACAGCAGTGAAGTTATCTTCTGACAGCACACAAAGCTTGCTTTTGGTCTGTCTACCCTGAGAAAAAGCACTGACTAGTCATAGGCTCAAACAAAAGCCGTAGCAGAGTAGCCCCAAGCTGCACTTCCAACTTTCACAGAATAATGCCACTCTGAGAGGTGCCCCCACTGCCCTGCCCAAAGCACAAGTACTCCTCTTAAATGGAAACAGGAAATAGAAATCAGTTCAAAAGCCACATGTGAGTTATGCTGGGGTTGGGGACATAGTGAGGGGGGAGGTAGTTAAAAAAAACCAAAACAACCAAAACCAAACAACCCTGATGAAAAGTAGTACTATTTAAAAAAAAGGCCTTCACCATAATCACATCATATGATACTTCAGATACAAAATATTCCAAAACAAATTGTAGTTGAGAGCCATTCACTCTATCAGTAGGCCTTAAAAGCAGTCACAGGCATCAGCAAATGCTGAGAATTCCTCATGGCCCAACCTGCACTTTTACCTTCCTCAGCTTAGGGTTTGTTTTTTTTTTTAAAAAAAAAAAGCATCAGTAGCAGACTGTGAGCACACTTGTCTGTTTTGGCACTCCCCCCACATACACGCTGAAAAAATCATTTTAATACCCTGCTCTTCTCTTAATGGCTAGGTAAGAAAAATACAACTTTACATAACTATTTCAAATTTATGTCATGTTACAGCTTGACTGACAGCAAGAGATAGTGATAAACTATACTTCAGTGCTACTCTGTTTCCATTGACTGGTGATTGCAAGGCAGTTCAGTGCACCTAAGACTGTGTAGGAATATCCAAGCTAGCGCTAAATAAGTTGGGAAATTAAAAACCTGTATTCAGTTCTAGGCTTTATAAAAACCAAAAACACACACACACACAGACACACACACACACACTTAAAAAACAGTTTAGGTTCAACAGCTCCCCAGGAGGCTATTTCTGAAGGGGTTCTGAGAGAAGGAAAGTACATATCCCAAATAAATATTGGTGACAGCAATCAAAATGAGACAGAAACTAGACACTTTTCAGCTAACCCTGGGTGTACCTGTTGTTAGGCATGGCACATTGCTTCATCAGATGACAACTCCAACTCAGCTTGTTCATGGGCTGTAAAGACACTGATGTCCAAAGGCAAATACTGCTCTGCTAACTCACGCTCCTAGGAAGTGCTTCCAAAGGAAAATTTTCACAGGCAAGAAAGATGGTTGTAGGTGACCATGTCTAGGGAGGGAGGAGGGGAGCCAGCCCTCTCAGCAGTTGGCAGACCTGTTCTACACAGAAAACAGGTATCTGCACCATGAGATGTGTTTACAGGCATGAAGCTTGCAATGACTAAAACATTTTATCCATTCTGTAAGAGCAAAAATCACACTATTCCTTCCAACAAACGAAATATCCAAAAGTACAGACCTAATCTTGGCACATTTCCTACCAACTACACTAACACTAAGATTTTACCCCTGAAGACTCGGAAATTAGGTTAAGTTATAGAAATGCTGCGGGCCCCAATACAGGATAAGAGTGCATACAGACAAGGCGTAAAGATACCACAGTCACCTGAGGCCACTAATGTCCTCAGGAAAGGAGAGAGGGGAAAAAAAGGCTTTTTCACTCACCTTTATCTTCTCACACCCTCTCCCTTACACTTTGGTGTGTGCATGTGTGTGTATATATACACACACATACACACACACACACACAAAATCCCCATCTTTCAAGGAGCTGCTTCTAAGTATCCTAACACTGGAACACCATCTGCTCATCTGCATGTACTGATCCTTAGAGCATCAAAATGCACATTTAGCTGAAGTACCGACACAACATCAAGTGCAGACAGCAGGTTAACTCAGAGTTCAAGGCTGCCCATAGCACACTGCCCTAATTAGGACAATTAAGCAGTTCAATCTTCAACAGTAGCAGAACAGTGAAAACTGGCCTACAGATATCTTGCAGTAAAGACATCAACCCATTCTCAGCTGGTTTCATCTGTACCGGTACAAATTTGACCTCCAACTCCCCACTGAAGTGAGCTGTTATTTCTAGAAACACAGCTGAAGGGGAAAGTGTATTTCCTATGGTCACAAGAGGAAACAAATCTGGCAAGTGAAAGCAAGTCACTGTGAACAGAGGACACAGGAAGCAGCACAGTCTAAAGACCTCATTCACCTGACCTTTAAGGAATGAACAGTGAATTAGACTTTACCAAAAGTGACAGTAACCCACTACAAAGTTGCCCATCCCAGAATATTATCTGTCTTCATGCAAGTGCGGTCCAGGCCCTATCCAGACAAATACCTGTAGCTATTAGTACCGAGTAAATTCAGCATTTGCTGCCCAGCCTGGGAAGAGATGGTAGCCACCACAGAAAACAGCTTCGCAGCTGTCTAGAACCACTTCTACCCTGAAGAGCTCTAAAGCATCCAGCTGCTGTGGCAGCTGGCCTTTACTTCATATTGCTGGTAAGGACAAGGACCTAAAGAACATTTAAGTGAAAAAAAACACATGGGTTAACTGAAAGTCAAAGAAAATTTGACTTGGCTGTGACCTCTGCTCTTTTCAAGTCTTCTGCTGAAAAGTCTACAGAATTTCTGAGCACAAGTATTTTCCCCACTCCTGAAGTGGTGACCAAACTAACAAGACTGTGCTGGGTAATTACTTTTCTGCTTTAATAAACAGATCAATGCTTCCTGGGCCACCAGAGCTCATCTCATGTCTTATGAAGGAATAATGCCTGAAGAACCTCCCAGCCACATGGCAAGAAAAAACATCACCATCTCCTTTCTCACTTTCTCCTGTCCTTGATCAGATATATTTCCACAGGATACAGCTCAGGAACAACAACAGATTAAAAGATGCAGAGATGCAGTACTGAAAGTGTGTTCTGGAAGGCCTGAATAAATGAGTGTGTGCAGCACCTCCACACAGCTCCCATCTCTACCTGCTCAGTGTGAGGAATTTTTTTCAGAGAAAAGACTGGACACTTCTGAAACTACCAACCTGTGCCTCATACCACTGAGCTGCTTGTTCAGTCAATGTCAGCCTGAGGTGACATTCCCTGGCTCTTCCTCTGTTGGGGTTCTACAGCTACTGGAAGACAACTGTGACAGGGTCTGTCATACAGAAGCAGTGCAATCTGTATGAGGACTAGAATTGGTAAAATAGCCAACAAGAAAAAGTTTTCAGCACAGTGAAAGATAACGGGTATTGTGATTTCTTTTTTCTCACAGTCTTTATGCAGACTACACAGACTGAAAGCAAGCACACTTCACAGCTCCACTGTATTTTCCCAAAACAAAGATACTGGTGACAGTGCTCTCATGCTCTGTGTTTTCAATTACACTAGTCTGAGAACAGAGAGCACAGAAAGGGCTCCAGGAACCCAAACTTTCCAGACATCAGACTATGCTCTCCAGTCAAATTCAGGAGTTTTGCCCAACAGCCAGCTCATAATCAACATGGAACTTAGTTTAAAAGCCATAAAACTTCACACATTCTTCCGAACATCAGTATTTATAATTAGCATGTAACTAGATAGTTTATGGAAGAATACAAACAGTTACTCTTGCACAGTCAGAAGTGGAAGAACCTGTCACACAGTCTGGCCTGTACAGTACACAAAGGCAAACTAAAGGAGCCTGTTCATCTGTTTTGCCCTATGCCTGTGAGTTAATTTTTTAAGAGTATCGCTGAAAGTAACAGGCCTCTACTTCTAGCTTGCAGAAACTAAGTTCCCCATCATCACTGGCTAAAGCCAAGTAAGAAGCAAAATACATTACTACAGAGAAACTGGATTCTTAACATCCATCAATCATCTGACTTCCAGTTTTAAAAGCCCTGAAATTTATGTGCTTGTATGCTTACAAATGGCAGTGGCCTTTATACTTCCTTGACATAGAAAGAAAAGCTTTCTAAAGTTAATTTTCTGCAATGCTGTCCCTATTGGATATCTTGCATAGTCCACCAACCATCTCTCTAAACACATGGGAGCAGACCACTAGCTTTCTTTAACAATTATACCAAGGGTGGGCAGTTACCGTTTTGCAGGATACTTTGGAAGTACAAAGCTCTGCACTACCACATGTTAGCACTGGTGTCAAGACCAGAAAAGGAACCTGGTGGCTAGCAGAAGCGTAGGCAGAACACCCCAGGCTTACCACGACTCCCGTGACACCCATCAACATCCCAGCCTGCACGTACCTCAGCCTCTGCAAAGGCATGTCATTCTCAGAGCAGTACCAGGCAAGAAACCTTTGGCTCACAGATTGTGTAAAAGTTCTGGCCACATGCCTTGTGCTGGACCCCTGTTCCCCAAGGCAGGACAACCAGCTACCAGGGCTCACAGGAGCTGCCACTGACACACAGCTGGCCAGCTCCATCATACTGTCAACATCATAGCAGAGAGAAGAGAGTCAGTCTAAGAAAACGAGTGTTTAATCAGGAAATGAGAAGAGACAAGGGATAAGAAACTCATTACAGGAGAGTAATACCCCAGCCAAAAGAAACATGATTGTACAATTCGGAATAACCAGGATCAAAACATCCTATGAGCCAGCAGTGCCCAGTGTGGGACACTCCTGAGAAAGAGCTCAAGTACTTCTGGCAGTCTCCAGGCAGCTCAGTACAGTCACCAACTCTGACTGCCCAAGCTTCAGTCTCTGCCCTCAGCAGCTGCTGCAGAGAGGCCCTGGCCCTGCTAATCCAGTCTCAGCTTCTCTCAGCAGGAGGTGCTGAAAGGAATGGAGGGAGCACTGGCTGCACACAGCAGTCCCAGCCTCTCCTGACAGAGGATGGTGTGTGGAGTAAGAGAAGCCCATACAAAAAAAAAAGTTTACATATTTATAAATGCCAAAATAAATATTTAAGACAGAATTCCCCACCCCTCTAACATGTGCGTAACCACACTGCAAACTGCTCGCAGGACAGACTCCAGGGGCTCAGGGAAAAAAGCGGTGACTACACCACAGGGCAGCCAGCTCAACTTCCTTCTCATTTCCTGATGTTTCTGAAGCCTGCAGCCCACTGGGAAGGAGGAAGAAGAGCGAGCAAAGCAGAGCGCCAACACACAACAGTGCTGGAGAGGAATGTCATGGTATAAATACATCATATCAGTGGTTTCCAACAAGTTAAAACTAAATTAAAAAAGACACCAGAAGGAAGGATGGCGTAAATGGAACTACAACTACGCAGAGCAAAGGGTTGTGTGTCCGTGGAGCTCCACCTGTTGTCACGGTGAAAAGGTGGTCATTTCCAGAGAGACCCTTTGCCACAGCTCCTTTGTCTGCTTGCTGCGCTTCATGTTCTGGATAATATCATTAAACTGCATCATGCCCATGGGAGTCAGGCAGAAGGCGCTTCTGGCGCTGCGGATGGCATTCACAAAGTCATCGTAGTCAGCTGGAGTGAGATGGATCAGCCGGTGATGGATGTACTGGATGGGAACAGGGAAAGAGCTTTAAGGTATTTGCTCACCACCCTCACACTCGGAGAAGGACTCAAGAGCTCCCAGGGTGATATGTCACACGATCCTGTTACCCCACAAGAGGCCCCAAAGCTCAGAGGCTCTGACAGAGGAGAGCTAGCTCAAAAGACAGCAGTGCTCCATCTTACACTGTAGCACAGCCAAGGAGAGCATGCCCTCAGAACATCAAAATACATCACACAGTATCAACAGGTGTTCTCTCCTTCATGAGCAGCAAATTGCACCACAGTACAGCGCAAAAGGGCCAGCCAGCACTGCCCCACCACCCACCAGCATGTAACCCCCACACCACTCATTTGCAGGTTATACATGGGGACCCAGCATGTTCACTGGACATCTCCTTTGCTAAGGGGTATGAAAGGAATAAGGTTGACACTAAGTTGTTAAAAAATGTCTAGGCTTAGTACTGTCACTTCCATCAGCTTCTCAACTAGGCCCTAAAACTGCAGGCCCAGCTTTTGAGAAATCTATTTCCCTAATATAGCTCAGAAAAAGAGCTTAAGTGAAGAAGCTGTCATTTCTACAGAATATCACCTAGGTGATAGGACAGTTAAGCCAAGCTGGAGAGTGTATCTACAGAATCACCCTTCTGGTCATTTACTCAAGAGAAGTAGGTACATGTGGGCTGTCCTGTTCACACTGTTTTAGGGAACAGGTGTCTCTGGTATTCCATCTGGCTCACTGAAACACACATCTCAGGATTTATTGAAACCCAGATATCTCATCAGTACTGGTAGCTGAACAAGCCACTTCCACTATTAGTGGCAGCACTAGTGCACCAGACAGTTGTGCCAGGGCTTCATGACGAGGGGAAGACAGGCTACAAACAAGGAAAGAAACAAAAAAAGATCAGCTAGGAAGGGAGGTGGACAGGGAGCTTGAAAACATAGCAAAGAAAAAGAAGTATAGGTACAGCTAGCATTTGGAGGAAGAAAGAGGACAGGGAACACAGAACCACCTCAGCCTTTGTGGTTAGCACAGGAGGTGAGAGGCCTTGGAAGAAGCAGTACAATAAAGTCCCCTGTATGCAGCCTCCACACAGGCAAGTGATGCCTATTCGTCAGGTATGCGTCAGGCAATGGATCAGTTCCGCTACCAGTACCCAAAGCCCCTTCTCCCCTGCACACACACATGGAGGCAGTACTCGCAAGGCAGGCAGTGGCCTGGCAGCTTTGCCAGGCAAGACGACAGACCACACATTACCTGTATGTAGGCCTGCTGGCACCTCTGCACCAGCTGGTGGAAGGCTGGGGTGCGCAGGTGGTTGTGCACATGGGCAGGGTTGAGCCTCTGTAGAGCTTCCATGATGATCTCCTGGAGCACGAAAGGGCTCAACACCCCCTTGGCTGCACCAACGCAAAACTGATGCACGTAGTTTACACCTGCACAGGAAGAAGTCAGAACAACAGTGGTAACTTAAGAGACACACTGGAAATCAAGTACTTCCCAGCAAGAACCTGGATTTGGAGCACCTTCTTCTCAGTGTAAGGTATCCTCCAGCAGGCTTGGAGAAGATAGTCTAGCAAACTCATGGGGACAAGAGATCATTCTGATATATTCATCAGGTCTGAGTAGAGACCAGGTACCACCTCAGTTGCTGATATTGCCAGTCCACCTGTCTTTAAAGGGGATGTGAAAGAAAACTGGTGTGGCAAGGTAACTAAAGAGGCAAGGATACACTGCACCTCCTCCCACTGCTTCTTGCCTGCCCATCTAGGAACCACCTGCAGCCCCAGCACTCAGGTCGTAGGGAGGCTGGAGAGAGTGTCAAGCTTTCCCACTGCTGCCTAGAGTAGAGCTCCCCCAGCAGCAGCAGGAGAAGCCAGGCCACTAGACAGGCTGTTTGTACAGGGTTTTTAAGTTCCTACTGCTGATGAAATAATTTATAAAAAAAAAAAATCTGACAAAAAAGATCCAAGAGCAAAGTAGAAGTAAAAACAAAAAACAAAAAACAAACAGTTGGTGGTTTCAGCACCTATTGTTATACCAAGTCTTCACAGAAGGTGTAAATATACATAAGAAAGAGGAATACCTACAAGATAGTGGAAAGGGAAAAAAGTTGTTGTTATAGAATGGAAGAGATACAAGCTCTGAGCCCTGTCCAACCCCATGCACTTCATCCAGTGCTCAAAATTCAACAGCACGACTACAGAACCCAGAAATGGGACAATTGCCTGGATGAAAGAGCAGCAGGGATCTTCTGAAACATTCTCAGAAATGGGATCAGATATCAGGCTCACCCAGTCTTTGAAGTTTCACTCTTTGGAGAGCTTTTTCCCACCATGGTCCAAATCCCAGAAAGTGGATTTCTCTTGAAGTACTGCTCTGAGCCTTACCTAACTTCGCAGCTAACCCAAGGAGCCATTTTACATCCTCTGTGTAAGGTGGGCTGCGGGAGAAGTTGTTGGGATGGTCGTTGTGAGCTCTTCGGCCAAGCATCTCCAGAGCCAGCATCCCTGTGAGAAAGGGGCAGCCAGAGTCAAGCAGCACTTCTGCCCAGTAAGGCTTAGTCTAGCACTTCACTCACTGCAATACAACCTGATTGGCCTGTCCTTCATCAGCAGAAAATTCCCTGGCTACAAAGAGTCCAGAGAGAAACAGAAGCCCCACGGAGCCTGTCAGCACAGGAAGTATCTGCAAGAACATCTGGATCTGCTGCTCCAGGCTGGAAAATATGCACAGCCACCACACCTCACTAGAGCTACAAAGAGACACTCCACTACATGTGAGCATCTACAATCAAATAGACCCAAAGGCTGCACTACAGAAGGTGTCCTGAAAGCAATGCATTTGCTCCAAATTTTGCAGAGAAGCTACCCAAATCAACTTATTCAGCTGCAAAGACAACAGGCCAACAGGGAGCCTGTCTGTGTTGTCAATCTGCACACATTTTACTTATTCCATTACAGTTATTCACGCAAATCTTTCCATTAAAAAAGTTTTAAAATACCAACAGGCCCTATGTCTTGATCTTCCAACCCCCTTCCCCACCCCTGCTTCTGTTATTCAGGCTACTGAATGCTCTTCATGGCTCACTGCTTAGCACTGCAATGTTTCCAATGACATTTGCAGCCCTTTCTTCTCTAGCTTTCAGCAAAAAAACCTCAAGCAACCTCTATAGCCTTCCTTCTATTTTCTTGCCGTTTCTCTTTGTTTGCTGCCCCGTGCTGGCTTTGCTTACCTTAGAAGCTCCCTCCTCAGGTATCCACTGGGTTGGACCACAACTATGTACTAGTAGTTTACTACAATCTAAGCTCAGTCAGAAACCCCAAGACTGATACCCTTGTACCAATGGCAATTCAGGCAGAGAGTCTAGTTCCTCATAACCAGTGTGACTGGGAAATGAACGCTAATTACATACCCACTCTCCACAAAATAGAAATTCTCTTGAAGTCAACCTTCAACCACCTGGCTGGAAAGGCACGGGACACATCACTCCATGCCTCTGAAGACTCATCTGGTATCATTAAGATAGAAGTGTGCCTTCACCATCCATGAGCAGGAGATGAACTCCATTTTTTCACATAGTCACAACCTGCACAACCACATCCTCAGAGCCATATCCAGACTCCTTTATGTACACCTGTTGAAAGGCAAGACTCTTCCCAACTCTAACCCACTTAGCTTTCTTTTCTACTCCAATGGCTCTCAAGAGTAACTGTTCAATCTTCTGCTGCTTTGTCTCCATTTTTAGCCTCCACATATGATCATGAAGTGGCTTTCCCCATGTACCTAAGATGTCATCACCCCCAACAGGTGCAGTAGCAAATTGCCAAATAACAGTGAAAACCTGCAGCCCTGCCCTGAATCCCTCTCAAGGGGGCCATAGAAACCCACTCGGCCATCCTTACCAACTCGGTATGCGGAGTGGAGGTAGTGCAGACCCTGAGGGCTCACAGGCTGACTGTGCTGCTCATCCTCGGCAGGAAAACCCCCTGTAACAAGGGAGTTGGGCTGTGAGGACAGAGTTGTCAAGGAAGCCCCCTGAATCGCTGGGAACGTTGATCCTGCATGGACACTTCCTACTGAAGAGAGCAAAACAGCAGCATTAGGACCCACCACCAGCCTAAAAGAAGGTTTACTTGGGCCATCATCTCCCTCACTTGACCGCTCCCTGCCAATGTAGTGGTCTATTCCCCTAAACAGAACATAACTGCAACCAAAAACCACAGGCTTACAACTGAAATACAGTGGGCTAGGAACATCTCCGTTTTGCTTGCAAGCAGAGCCTGGAGTCAGTTACATGCTTGTCCATCTCTTTTGGAGTATTCCACGAACATATACATCAATCATGTTTGACTCACAAATACATGTGTTGACTCAAAGGTACTATTAACTGACATTTCTGGTCCCAATTTCTTGCCTAAGGAAACAAGCATGTGCACGTCTACACTTGATGAGAAACTGCTGAGGAAATTCATTGAGCAGGACCAGTATCAAGTCACTCAAAGATCAAGTCCAACATTGTGAGGTTTCTCCACTTCTGCTGTAAGACAGCTATTTGTCCATCCAGCTACTGTGGGGGAAGCATGTTCCCGGAGGCTAGCCTCCAATCCATCCTTGGGAAGAACCGCCATCACACACACTGGCAGCACGTACCATGAGTGAAAACAGCAAGGAAATTTGAGAAGCTCTGCCACCTTCAGACACTAGTATGGACAAATTCAAGGAAAAATCACAGAAAAATCCATTACACTGTACCACCTAAACTTGTACATACAGCAGTTAACACTGAACCAGTAAGCTGTACTCTGACAAGGGACTGAAGTTTATCTAACTTTCCCTCTCAAGAAAGGTACAGAGAGGAAAAAGCAAGGTTTGCCTGAGAATTCCAGAGCAGAGATGTCACTAGGTGTGTGCACACTGTTACCCTTATTTCGCAGCTTCTCTGTGGTGCTACTACACCAGCTTGGGCAATGCTCCAAGTTCCGATTTCCCCTGCCACCTCCAGCATGTTTTTCAAAATGTTTACTAGTGAATAGTTGAATACCTGAGAACAATGTGCCTCCAAGGAAAGATCTGTCTAATATCCTCAACCAAGCAGACACGCAGTGCCAAACAACCCACAAAGTAGGGCAAAATCCATACTGCATTTGAAGTCTGGCCAAGGAGAATAACCCGTAAGAAAGCTGGATTGTTGCCAGAGCTCAAGCATCATCACATGACCACATACTCCAGAAACAGCAAAACAGTATTTTAAGGACTGAAAAACAGAAGCTTATGCAAGTCATAAACAATGGCAGCTGAAAAGGGTGGGGTTGTTTTTCCCCTTCATTATTTTAAGTGCTCTAGGATGAGTTAGTAGTTCTGGAAGATTCATAACTCTTTGGAGGAGTACAGAAGTGGTTTCTCACAACTAAGAGTCACAGCATCAGTCCAGGAATAAGGCTGTCAGCAAATGACATTCTTCAGATCTTGAGGCCTTAGGACTATTCTAATGGCATTTGTGGTTGCTTTTTAGCATCAAAATGCAAAATAAAAATAACTGAAAAGATTCTCCTGATAATCTGGATACAAAGGAGGCCAACACATCTCAAGTGTTTTCCCATGTACCAGTCTTCCAGCACCTGGTGAGTTGCAAAGCACTGATAAGCAAACATTCAAATAGGCATTACCACCTCCCCAGTGAGGGTATAACAGAGCCTGTGTCAGTCATGCCTGACTGGTGTAAAACCCCATAGCAATGAGAGCACATCCACAATTCAGTCAACACCTGCTGTTCCAGTGCTGCACACTACTTGATGGGTCTTCACCACCACTCTAGTCCCAACACAACATGTGAGCAAACGTTCAGATTGCCATTGGCATGATCCTGCCGAAACACCTGTCCTCTCTACAGAAGTTCCACATTTTGGGTACTGGCTGCCTCTAATCCTTTCAGGCAGGAAAGACATCTATTAGTGCTACTGTAGCAGGTCTGCCTACTTCCTGCGCTCTATTCATCTGACCCAAAGGAACCACAAGAACCTGCCCAAGATCACCTATGCTCACCTTGCCCTAAGGAGAGGGAGAATAAAGCTCTAATAAGTTAGAAGTCAGAAAGATCAGGAGGGCTCCAAACACACTTTAGTCAGAGGCCAAAATAACTTCATACTGGAAATTTAGCTAAACAGAAATTAAAACTCCACTAGCTGAATCAGGCCTCATTATGAACCCCAGTACCCACAAGCATGTGCATTTTTAGGTTGGGGTAGATCTGGTCAAAACTTTTCAGCGCAAGAACCCCAGTTCCATCTGTGGCTAGTGAGGGGCAGGACTTGACTGGGGTATGGCTAGGAGTCACAGAAAACAACTCTATGCTATGCAGAGCCCAGAGCTGTAACACTTACTCGCTACGTTGGAAGACAGTGACAGTCCTGTCTCACTGTGATAGGGATGCACCGCAATCTGCGTCATGGATGGGACCGGCACACCAGGGAATGACACTGCTGTAGCTGCCAATGATGGTGTAGTTACTGAATAAGGGTACTGTGCTCCTATGAATGCTGGATGGACACCCTAAAATAGAAAATAATTAAGTCTGACCATTGAGAAGTAGTCCAAAATATGATATCCACACATAAATACTGAAGCGTGGGAAGTCCAATCTGAGAGTAAGGAGAAGACACAGGAAGAATCAGCACAGAAACTCCATTGCACCACATGATCATTACATCTTCTTGCTCCTCCTCCTTTTACATCTAATCAGTTTGCAGAAAACCACTCCAAGAACTCTCAAAAATATGCAGAGGCTAAAATAACCTTTGGTTTTCTCTGTAGTCTCTATTTAGTCTGCAAGCTCTCAAGACGACAAGTTTTCTGTACAGTGCCTTCTGAGAAACTATAGAGCAATAAAAACAAAAAACTACTGATGCATTATATTTGATATTCTTTTGAGACTTTACACATACCTACAGAAAACTCCTTAAAATGCAAAAGCTGAGCTGGGGAGCCAAAGCAACTATCACAAATCAATAAGTGAGAGCAGAAGCTAGATCTCAAGCCACAGCAGGTCTGAGCCCCATGCTCTCCCCAGTCAGACATACTACCTCTGGAAGTAGCCACACAAAGTCACCATAAATGAAGAAGGCAGAGGTAAAACTCACCTGCGGGTATGCTGAGCCAGGGACTGGGAAGACAGCTGGGCGCGGCATATGCTGGATAGTGTGTCCAATATACTGGGGATTACAGGGGATGTGAGTCTGAAGGGTGGTGTAAGGGTGGAGGCCCTGCGTGTGTGTATGTGCCATTGCTGGCCCTGCCATCGTATGCTGCTGGTACATGGTCGACCCCACAGAGATCACCGGCATGACTGTTGCTGCCGCAGTTACCGCAGCTGCCACTGTTACTGTGGTGGGCTCAGATGTCACCCGGTTGTCTGACAACCCCCGCGCTGCTTCAGAGGCAGCCCGTGCACCACTGGCACTGCAGCCGGTGGCACCTTCTCTCTGGGCTGGGGTCCCACCAACAGTCTGTTCATAAAGCCAGTACCACTGGTGAGCTACTTCAAAGAGGACTTCTGGGTACACGCCACCTCCTTTGGCCGCCTCCTCTACTGCCATACAGGCCTTTTCCAGCATCAGATTGTCCTGGGGGCAATGAAAGAAAAGCAGAAGTGAAGAATGCAAAACCAGGAACACAAGGCGGCAAAACTGCAGCAGGAAAAAAGTACAAGGCATTTAAAGTAACTGACGCTACGGGGAACAGACAGATCACAACTATGCTGCAGAATAACCACAGCTACTCATTAAAGATAAAAGAAATCCACAGAACTAAGATTAAGGCTGTTCAGTAGCATAGAAGAGCCAACCCCACAAGTAACAGCACATCCTTGATGCTGGAAATCAGCTTGTGCTAGTCAGCCCCTACATCATGCTCACCTGTTCCTTACACTGCACCAGAGCCCTCTGGATCTCATTTGGGTTCAGGGCATGGGCATGGGGCAGGCAGCTGAGTGCCAGTTCAGCAGCTGCCCGTACCATGTTGGAGTCTCTGGCCCGTGAAGCTCTGTCTGCCAATGATGCCACCTCTGGGGGAGTCAGATGTCCATCCCAACACTCCACCAAGATGTTCAAGGCTGCGCTACCAATCTCCATGGCCTGCCCTAAGAGGAAGAGGGAAGACTTTCACACCAATGTATGCCCAGCGCAGTTCCAGTCAGCCTTCTCTCAACAAGAGGTGCACTCCTCACTGCCTTCAAGAGCCGCGGAGAGAGCCCAGTTGCTCACCTTAGGCTTCAAGTCAAACTTAGGCTCTTCCTCCCAAAACACAGGGCAGGCAAGAGCCCTCAATAAGCAAGCAGTGAGTGAGGGAACCATTATTAAAATTAAGCTAAAGACGCATTTGAGGCAGTGCGAGGAATTTGTTATAGATGATTTTAGTATGCACAAACCACAGCCTAGACTGTCACTATTTCCATCACATCAGGAAAACATGAATTTTCAAGGGTGTGTTTTTCAGGCTATAGAAGCCACACGGATAGAAAGCAGGTAGTAAGGTCTGGGTGCAAACAGAAGGAAGAAAGTGAAATGCTGAACACACCAGAGCATGTTCAAACTTGGCACATGCGTCTCTTCAGCAGACCCCAAAGGAGAAGTTAAGACCAGTCTCTGTGTGAGAAGTGGTCTATGGCTCTGAAGACTGAAGCATGTTGCAGTACAAACAAGAAGAAACAGGTTGCAAAAGCTTCACAAGCTGAAAGAAACACCACTGTGTAAAATCACTGGTGTTCAGCTTGTACTGTCAGCTGTGCCAGCAGCTTACATGGCTACCACAGCACACCAGTATGACCATTTTAGGGCATAAGCTTGCCTCCCTCCCCTCCTTCCTGCTCAAAAGCAAGCTTCCCGATAAAGTTTTGCTGTAACCTGTGATCCAAGAGACATGGGAAGAGTAAGTTCGAGAGAGCCAGTTGGGAGACACGAAGTTGTGCAGCCCTAGTGCATACAGCCCAATCTCGAAGGCGCAGAGGTGAAGGTTGCGGTGTGGTCCCTGGTGCCCACCACTGGAGGAAGGGTGGGTGAAGATGGAGGTACTGCTGTTTCCACCTGCTTTGATAAGAACTGTCTTGGCCAATTCAAAGTAGAAGTGAGCAGCTGCCTCCGAGGGCTGGTTTGGGACATGAGGAGCATGGCTCTCCAGCCGCCTCCCTTTATACCTAGAAGAAAAAAATAGATTAATCTTTCAGACAGCAACAAGTACCACACGTTCACTAGCTGGAGTCTTTAGGGTCCAGAAGAAACAAAGCAAACTTCCTGATGTATATGTGTAAGTTCCCTGACATCAGGCCTAGAGGTTGCCTCCGTGAATTGCTATTATTCATTACCTGCCAACTTCCACAGTCTTTGCACGGGCTCCCCCACTGGCTCTCCTACTGCCACTGGAAGAGGAAGATCCCAGCGAATCACTTGAAGAACTGCTGATACTGTCACTGTCTTGTCCTCTGCCCCAGGATGTTGTTGCCCATCCCCCACGTAGCGGACGCCGACTGAGCGTTGGAGAACTGTCAGAGGTGGTTTCAGGAGCACTGCTGTCAATACTAGCCATGCCTATAACACCAAAACCAACACAGTAACGTCACCAGGGTTGGTAAATGTACTGTGTGTAGATAAACTCCTACCCCCACCACCTACAATCCCAACTAAGATCAGTCATGACAGTGACAGTCAGCCTTACAGCTGCCAGGCATTCAACTTTGCAAATTAAGAGAGATTAAATTAGTCAGTTTGGTCACAAATGTGTCATCTTGCAGTTCTCAGATTAAAAAGCTGAAGAATCCCAGAACAATATATCTTTATTTCCCCCTTCACATCATCCCAGTCTCACAATACATCTGCCAAGCTTTGTGGCAGAGTATAATAAGAAGCAAATACACACACAGAGTCAAGTTCCACAAATTGTAGGAGTATGAAGAAAATCCTTCTGGTATATGCTGCACAATTTACACAAAGGTTCTTCACATCGTCAGCTTCTAACTTACATACTTCCCAAGGGAAGTGTCAAGAGGCAGCAGCTCCTCTGAATTTGTTTCTGGACCCAGGAGCACAGAGTCCAGCAATCATTCAGCTCCAGATATCCAATCCATCACCCAGAACGTATCTGGTGTGAGAAAGGTATAGTAACTTGCCATATAGAAGGGGGCAGGAACTCTGTGGAGCAAAACCTCTCCATGCCAAACACCCCAGAGACAATCAACTGCTTCTGTAGTACAGGAAAGGCTGACAAGTCGCATGAAAGAGAAAGGGAATTGCTGAAACTCCAACAGGCTGCCTAATACAGCACTATGCTGTATGAACTAGTCAGTTCCTACCTGTGTGTTTCTTCTTCTGCCTGACAGGTGAACCCCAACATCTCCCATTGTATCCACCTCGGTTTCCAAGGGCCAGACGGCTGGGCACCTTTCCCTCTTGTTTCAAGACAGTGGCTTCCGCAGCTGGCTCACAGGGGGACCTCTGAGAGCTCTCTGCATAAACAGGACAGTGATAAGGTAAACATTATGATTTGTTTCTGTATCTCTAAAACCAGATGTGGCCATCTAAAAGATATAAACATCAGAAGATGCAGGAATTTTATAAAATGAGTGGTATTTATGAACAGGATTATCTCCGTTTTCTTTCAGTATTAAGCGTATCACCCTATACCAGGCCAATAACACTTAATCTTAACAACTCAAGATTTGGAAAATTTACTGCAACTACAGAAATATTTTAGAACAAAAATGCTCTGGCAACTCTAACCTTATTGCAGTCAACCTCAGATAGTACTGATCTTTTGGGGAAGAGTTAAGAGAGCATCCGCTTTCCACCAAAGGCTGCTGTATGTGATATTTGCCACCAGAGTGGAGGCACAGCTTGAAGAAAGCCACATTAATCTCGAATGCCTTTCAGCATTCTTGGTTATTTATATAGCACGAATGTACCTGACTCTGTGTGTAGCTTTTTGAAATCCTGCACCTCTGTGATAGAAACCTAAAAGATGGAGCCACGATAGTTTCACATTAACTGGTTAGACAGCTGGCTCAAGACAGGAAAACCTGAAAATTAGCTTGAACTTCTTTGCCACAAGAATGTGTACAGAAATGGATACAGCCAAACAGATAGTGGAGGAATGACATTCTAGTAACCACCAAGTAGCCAGATGGTAATATAATCACTCTACTTCCCAAAACACACAAATATGTACAGTTCCAGTTCTGCACAGATAGAAGGGTTCCACCATAGCCCTTACAGACTACCTCTTACCCTGTGCACTCTTCTCCACGAAGTTCTCAGGACTGCTCTGGACTGCAGTGCTTACAGCAGCTTGCTGAGTGACAGAAGTCCCTGGAAGCTGCTGGATAGCTGCAGTGGACTGAGCAGCATGTTTGGAAGGAGATTTTTGATTTGCTACTGTAGGCTTGCTAGATGAGTAGAAGGAACTCAGAGTCTGTGGTTTGTGAGTTTGACTCTCTCTGTCCAGGAGTTTGTCTAAAATCTTTAACAGCAAGGAAAAAGGGAGGGAAAAAACAAACAAACAAACAAAACAACAAAAAAAAAGAGGTTGGCAGAAGGGTAAAAGAACAGGTATTACACTAAGACATAGCAGAAAAGTACTAAATCAGCTTCCTGGTGGACAACAAATTCCATTTGTTGGAGAGAAAAAAAGAAAATGCTTATTCTCTAGAAAGCTATAGGCATTATCTTCCTGCACTGAAGATCAGCAATGCACAGCTGAGAGCTATGCAGTCTGTATTACTGAGGAAACAAAGATTCATTCATACTCAATAATATCTCCATTTTCACTTCAAATAGCCACTGACTTACTTGACAAGCACCCAGCACTCACAATAAAGTAATTCTGGAACATCAAGGACAGAATGAAGGACTCTATATTTAGTTCTGCCAGTCATTAGATGTTGTTTAAGTCACCAAAAGTCTGCACTCACCATTCAAAAAATCCTGTCATACTCTTACTAAGAAACTGGCAAAGCCACTAGAGAAACTGCATTCTACCAGCCTACAATAACATTTTCTTGTCCTTATTTAGGTGATTGGGTAACAATGCATGACCACATTTTATGGGTCTGTCCATTTCTACTGTTCATTCTCTACACAAAAGTCACACCATGTGTGATTTGCAGATGACTGATATCACAGTGACCCTGTTATTCCCTAGAGAAGAGTATAGCAGAAGTGCTTCTCCTTTAGGAGACAGAAAGTCATTTAATAATATTCTTGCTGGGTAGGAGGGTTTCTAAATATAAAAAAAAAAAAATAAAAACCTTTCTGAAGCTTCAGCAGTTTTTGATATTTTTTGCCTCCTTTGGGGTGGAGTGGCAGTTTTACTATCTTGCATGGGAAATTAAGGCACAGGTGGACTGAACTAGTATAGCAAAGAGGTGAGAGGTTAAGTAACAAAGACTTTGCTAGGTATGCTGTTCTGCAAGCCAACATCCCTACAGCAAAACAGAATCAATCCCCAGACCACACACAATGTGCACACTGAAAACCCCCAAGACAAAGGACCTGAAGGTAAGCAAAAGCATTAAAAGCAGTGAGAAAGCATCTTCAGATTGGACCTTAAGAAACCTATGGGAAGAGTGCCTCTTCCATGACAATGCACACTGCACAATCAGATTTTGCATCAGTGGAAGAGTATAAATACCACAACATAGCTTGTAAATCATCAGTACATGACACAGCAACTTATGCTCACTGGCAATACTATCAAATCCATCAAAACCCAAACATGGTTTGTACTGCATCTCCCTCTCCACTTTTAAAGGAAAACTCACCTTCTTCAGCTTAGACTGATCATCCTTGTAAGTAATCATCAGGGCTAGCGCCAGATCCCCTTTCTCCCTTCGGGTGCCTTCACACAACAGAGGATGTTCTGCTTCACTGACAGTTGTTTTCATACCTGCAGGCCAGAAAAGAGAGGATGAAGAGACAAGTGAGCACATGGGATTATGCCACATCCTGAGAAGTACCTATACCTCATTTATTCACTCCACTGTCACAGGCAAAAGAAGACTTCCCACCCCCACCAATTTTTCTGTTCAGAAATTCAGAAATAGGTCATGAATAAACAGAACCTACTGTCTGTCCCCAGAATACTAAGCTCACTATGTCAGAATAACTAGATCCTAAGACACTATAGGAAGAGAATCCAGACAAGCCCACAACTCCATACTGAAACAAACTTTTCCAGTTTCTGCAGGTGCTACAAACCAGCATTCCCACCTCATAAAGAACTCATCTTCCTCTTTTCAGAGATGAGGCAACAGAGAACAGGCCTTGTTTAAACCATTCTATTCGGTTTTGTATGCTGCTTTAAAACAGGCGTACGATACTGTCAACATAATATATATAATCACTGCTTTGTTGCTGAAGCTGATAAATGAGGCAAGATTATGCTTAGATCTTGAATTATATAATAATGCTTGAGAGTACTTCTGCTAGTCTTTCACTATCATTGTCTAACCTCTTCCGAAATGATTGCCTTTTGTTCTCTGGAACTGTCCATCTCCATTAAAGTCCAGGCAATACATCTTCCACAACAAGAGCAAAAAGAAAGCTAAAATTCATGTTATTACTTTAGCATTCAGCTCCTGTCCCGTATCCCCCTTCTATTTTTCACAGCTTTGCAAAGGCACCTCAACCCTGGCATGAAGAATCCTTCTGCATCTGATTCTGACAAACCATGCAAATACTTTCATTTCTGCATCAAACTGGAATGAACTACTAACTCCCACTATCCAAAATGAAGCAGGATGCAGAACATGGATGAATAAAGACTTTTCTTGGAAAAGATTCTTACCAAGAGCAGCAACAGCTGCCTCAAAACCAAGCTCTTCATCACCAGGCATTTCATTATTCCAATTACGGCTTGGGGGTCTAGAGCCTGTAGGAGAAACCACTGAAAGACAGCAATAGAATTAGTGCTCAGCTTTCAAAACCAGGACCTCAATGCAAAAGCCATTTCTGAGATCTTTCTGAATTTATAGAGCTTCCTGTGGTCCTATTCATAGCCTTGTACCAGTTTCAAGACCACAGCACTCTCTTGGTTTTCTTTTTCCCCTTTCTCTCTCTAAACTCAGAAGGGTCCAAACCAGGCAGGTACACTGTCAAGTCAGACTTCTAATTCCAGGTTCCTGTGTTCTTTTTTAAATACTACATTTATATTAGCTTATTCTGAATATAACCAGCATAAGAGTAGAAAAGTCAGTCATTTATAATTATTTTACAAATACAGAGTGTTGAAATGTGGTAAGTTTCCAGTTGTTTTCAAATGTAAGCAGAAGGAGAGACAGTTCTACTGGGGTACAAAGTGCCTCTAAAGCAACATGGAGGGAAGCGCAAGCAACTGTGTGTGAAGAATCAAGATTACGATCTTCTTATACAGAAGACAGTTTCTCTTTGAAAACCCCTCAAGACCTGGCATCTCAGAACATGCCCTTCACACACTCAAACCAAATACAGACACTACCTGGAGTGCACAGGACATCAAATATAAAGCTAGCCAACATCAGAGGCAGGACAGGACGGTAATCACACAGTGTCCCTTCTCGCAGTTCTTCAGCTCTTCCTCGAATAGTGTTCATCTCATTAGTGCCCAAGGGAATCTTCTTCAAGAGGGCAACAATCTCAGACTCCTGATATGCCAGCTTCACCTGGTAGTATCCACAAGGAAACAAGAAGCTGCCATCAGCACAGGCCCTGTGGGCAGTGGACCATTTCTCCCTATACATAAAGTACAGTGACAGTTTTCATTGGATCATTAAATAATAGCAACTCTTACCACCCTAGCCACCTTTACCATTCTCTCCACACTGAACACAGGTTTGCAAATCTAATACAAGTCTCGTCTCATTTATACAATTTTTTAAAATTCAAATTATCACTTGAACTGCATACAGAAAAACATACATCAGCTTTCATAAGAACATCAGAAGTGTTTGAGTGGGTAAGTCAGTGGAAAAGGTGATTACTCTTAATTGTAGGAAAAAGGATGCTATGTTAAGTAATATACTCATTCGAGACAGAGAGAGACTAACTAGCAGAAGAATGGGCACCGGGTGGCAGCACGCATGTCAACGGGATGAAGACTGTTAGATTTCACTACTGTGTGCTATTCCTGCATTCTCTCCATTCTTAACATGGGAAAGTTGTTTTCTTTTTAGGTAGCAAGTGACTGCCAATCTTACAGTCTACTACTAATCAGACGGTAAGAAGTACCAATAATTAGTGTAACAAGTGTAGTTGGTGGATACCTAGCAACAATACAGACCTCCAGGGACTACACAACCTGTAGTGAAAAGCAAGGCCGCTGCAAATCACACAGACGAGGTCTTAATTGGACACTTCTTTTTTTAAACAGGAAGCCTAATAGTAATCAACCTGTGTCCAAAATAATATGCCTCCACAGTGCATATGTTCACTTGCCAATGAATGAGGTATCAGAAAGAGCAACAGTTTTTCAAACATGTAACAATTGCACCAATTCACCCCAAGGAATGAGTTTCAAAGCATTTCACCAATGCAAATATGGACAATTCCATTTACAAATGGCTTTATTTTCCTCAGATTACCCAAGTAAACGGGAAACATATTTAAGATAAGTAGTAAACTGTTGTAATTGAAATAATATACTCATAAAAAGATTTTGTACTCATTTAAATATTTTCAAGCCTGTAGCTTCATGTGAAATCCAAGGCATATTGGCACATGAGGTCTGAGTTTCCTATTAGTGAAGGTAACTCCAGATGAAGTGATCTTTCTAATCATTTTTCTGGCAGATCAATGTGTGCTAACAGGATGTCCATTTAGTCCCACTGCAATCAATTTTAAGGAAACATAAAAGCATAACCAAACTTCAGGAATTGAAACAGAAACCACATGAGCAAAAAGCATCCAAGCAGAACAATGTTGCTTATGGACACTGGCTTTTTGAGGTGTTTCATACCTCCAGAGCCTTTGTGGAGGCAGGGGGTCTCTGCAGCTCCAGAGCAAACATTCCTATTCGAAAGGCCAGGTTGTGGTACTCCAGCCGCTCACTCAATACAGTCAGCAAGAAAGCCGCTTTAGACAAGGTGTTGGTTGCCATCCATGTCTGCTTGCTGGTTGATACCTTGTTCTTTTTGCCCTGTTTGAGGAGGAATTTGTCACAGGACACTTTCCTAAACATCCTAAATGATTCTATGCTTCTCCTACCCTATGCAAATAATTAGTACACAGGAGGAAGAACAAAACATGTTTAAGTTTTATTCCCTGTGCTGAGGAATAACAAACGCCAGCAGTTACTGATGAACATCATTACTTCCCCTATCTCACGCCAGCACAACACAGTGGAAGAGCTGGCCCACTGATAAGACATATGTCCACTATTGGACTGATGCTGTGCAGGCAGATGTTGCATGCCTGTTCCTTCCAGGGGAACCTTTTCATAAAACACACACTGCTTAGTACCACTACAACTAATTTTCCCTAAGTTTATGCTTATTTATTTCTTCTTCAACCCAACAACAAAACTTCTAACATCTCCAGTGGTGCACATTATGAAATAGGAGACTAAGGTTTTGGAAAGACTCACAAGAAACAGTGTCACCTGCACAGAGCTGCACAAAAATCAGGACTTCTTATGGCTGCTGCATAATCTTATAGCGCACAGTAGCAGGTACCTCTTTCTTAAACAAAACATCCTTTGAAGCTGATGTTAAATAGGGTGTTCTGTTCAAATGACTTAAAATATAGTCTTAAAGGACCTGCAGCTTTTAACAGACAAACCAAGCTTCTCTCTGAAGCATAAGGAAAAGTGAAGAAGCTTTTAACTAAATTCAAGTTTCTGAAGATTTAAGTCCTGCTGAATAGCCTCTTATTTTCTTTCCCCCTTTTATGCACCCCCAGACACACAGTGATCAAGCACGTTAATGACATCCAGAGAAGTTCAACCCAAAGGAAGCATCAGTGAAGGGCCCTAAATCACAGCAAATGAGAAATGCTTGAGAATGTCATTATATCCATCCCATATAATCTAACTTACCCTCTACCCACAAAACTAGACAAGCTCTCTCTCTACCTTAGTTGGTGGCTGCTCCACTTTGAGATCTGGAGGGTTGGCCAGTAGGTCCCTGGCAAGCTCTACAGTTAAGCGGCATGCTTCATTACTGTATCCATGTGCATACAGGGCCTCTGCACAAGCAAACAGGATCTGCAAGAAAGAACAGATGCGTCATATTCAAACCACACTCCCCCAGGCTAGAGCTAGCCTGCTCAAACCACTTGTCACGAACACTCTCCAAACACAATTCACAATTAACTTCAGCAGCAGGTGTTCTCAGAGTCCTCCTTGCCAGGACATTCACCACCATCCCTTCAAACACTGCCTTAAAAAGCCTGTTCTTCCATGATTAAGTTCCATTCTCCCTCCAAGTGCTATAAGAGATCAGAGAATAACTCAAAAAAACCCTAAAACCCAAACTGACTATAACTATTTCCAATGCATCTGCATTTCAGCTGCTTGCTCATACAGGTGAAGGCTCTAAATGTATTTTGAGGTTATTATAGGAACATGACACAGTCTATTTAGATTGCCTGTGGCTTTCCAGAGAATTTCTGCTTACATGGTTGGATCTAAATTTTTCCTGCTGGGCATGTCTCAGTCTTAGCCATTTTGAATTTCCGCTCAATTTTGCCATTTCCAAGAGTGAAACTAGGTAAAAAGTACACACTGTTTTGCCTACATTTGTAAATCTTGAAGCGTGAGGTGGGACCAGCTAAAACTGGGACACACTTGAAGTTAGCGCAGAAATAGGGAGTCAACCTTGTGAGAAAGAGACATGTGTGATACCACTGCACTAAGACTGTAGATACCTTATGATACATTGGGTTATGATTACATTATAATTAAACACTTAGCAACATACTAGGTTAAACATGACAGGTAGGAGGGTGGCAAGACCATGATGTATAGAATACCTAAGACTGCAAAACAGTGTTTTGAACTAGATTCAGCTCACCTCCATCTGGTTCTCCTGCTCCAGAGGCTTTATACCAGCAAATATATCCTGCTCCTCTTCATTTCCCCCTTCAGCTTTGTCATCATCTTCCTTGGCTACCTCTTGTGGATTCAGATAGTATACCTGGTAATCATCTTCCTCTTCTCCATCATCCCCTCCCCCTGCTGCACCATTCTCTCCCACTTCTTCTGGCTTCAGGCTCACACCACCGCTGTTCTCATCTGCAGAAGGCAGGTCGTCATCACCACTACCCATTTCCCCCACAGGATCCTTGGGTGATTTCTTGGCTATGGAACTGGTCCTGACACTGGGCTCAGGTCCCTCAGAGAAGTACACCCCAGCATCCTCCTCAAAGGTATCCCTGTAGCTCCTGCTCATTGGACTTTCTGTAAAACTAAATGTGTTGCTGGCTTCTGCCCCCAGAGCCAAGCTGCTGTCATCCAGGCTCATCTCTGCCAAGTCCGGCTCCAGAGAGCTGTCTTCACTGCTCATGCGACGTTTCCCACTATGTTTACTGGTCAAGCCTTTACTCACTGGCAACTTTGTTTTCCCCACTGCAGTCTTATACACAGCTTTATCACCTTCTGCTGAAAGTCGTCTCAGAACCCTCTGTGGTGTTTCAGAGACAACTTTACGCTTTCCAATAAGTTCCTTTGGACGAACTGCTGGCTCCTGGGGAGAGGGACGCAGCCTGTCCCCAGGCTGCAGACACGCTCCCCCAGGCTCCTGTCCATGGGTTCTACCAGACTCACAGGCAGTTTCTGCACACTGCAAGCGGCAGCTCCTCTGCTGGATGGCCTTTACCCAACAGAATGAGTTCTTCTTGTCAGTGCTGCTATATGTGATCCCAGGAATGGGATAAGCTTCCTCCCAGTTGAAGTAACAGGCTTCCACAGCTGGTTTGAAACCCTGGAAGAGCTTCTCCAGTGATTTCTTGTGCTGCCCCCTCTTAACATTATCTATGACTTTCAGCTGCCATTGTCTGAGCTGTGAGCAAAGGTCTCTGCGCCTAAGAGAAGAAGTAAGAGGACAGGTTAGAAAACAGACACAAAATGCACCTGTGACAAACTAACTCTTAACCCATAGAATACCTCCTCCTTTTGGCCAGAAACATCTTCTGCTGAATTAAGTATAGAGAGCATTAGTAAGAACACGGACTGAAAAAAAGAAACAGGTGTATTAACAACCAAGTTCTAGATAGACCCATGATACAGAAACAAAAAATGAACAGTACCAGCATGAAAGCATGATACAAACTGGGAGATTTAAAATTAAATACTGTCTGCTCTGTTTGCTAATCTGCCCCAAATAAGGTAATAGTGATGTGAGCCTCAGCAGTCCCAGACCAGCAAGTACCACAGGGAGATGCCCTTGGAAACATTCATAAAACAGTTTGCCGCAGCTGTGAAACAGCCCTGTGAACAACTTCAGCCAAGACATTTGCAAGTACAATCTAAACAGCCTAGCCAAAGAAGCACAGTGCCAGACAGGACCACCTAATCTACATCCCAGGCACTTACCTCTACCCTAATATGCCTATCTAGAGCCCAACAATTTAATTTAGGCTTTAGCAGGCTGTCCTCAGGAGTCTAAACTGTTGCAAGCTACAGGCTCAGAATAAGCAAGACGAAAGTAATTGATGTTCAAATAACTCTGAGTAAGAAGCAAGCTGGTAAGATTATACAGACTTAAATTACACAGCAGTTAGTTCCATGCCTCGTATTACCAGGGGAAGAACAAAGCATTTCTGTATTTCCCAGCTCCAAATCTCATGGAGGGCCTAAACACATATGAGCAGCAAGATAGTCTAAGCAGATTACACATTTGAGTGATCTAATTCAAGACGAGGAAAAGTCATTTCTAGAAACTGCACCAAGTGTGTCAATCAATTGCCATCTTTTTCTGCCACAGGTTTCAGAGATCAAAGTAAAAGCCCCACACTTCAATCCTCTCATATTTCCTATCAAAAGCAAAAGAACAAAAAAAATCAAATCAAAACAGGGTGACCCAATTTAGGTGAAAAGAGTATTAGGACAAAAAGGGCTCACCAAAATTACCTGCTTCTATTTGTCCACTAAAGAAATGAATTAACAATAGGACAGACTGGCAGGGATTAATCAAGGAGAGCATTTTCAGAAGGAAAAATAAGGAGGAACTACTCAGGAAAGGTAACATAAGGATGAGAGCCTGCAATGAATTAGGAATGAGGTAGCAAGTTTCCTTATGATTCATTGCAAAGAATAGCAAGGATGGGTGGAAGAGGGCTCTTCTTGGTGACTATTCAAACGCCAAGAGAATAGGTAATCAAGCAGGAGGATTTCAATTATGCATGAGCTCAAGTAAATCTGAGCAAATTTGAACTGTGCCAAATAACTCAAATGTGAACACACACAGCACAACTTCATACTTTATTAAAAGCCAAAACCTTTTATGTTTTTTCTATGTGATCCGATTGATGTTTGTGTTTATTTTAAGCTTCATTCCCAGCTTCCTACAGTTTTTGATTTGCCTTCATCTCCTATATTTAGCTACTTCATATTGTAAACTGTACAGAACAGAAACTGCATCTATTTTAAGTGTCCCTGATGTACCTTACGTAGATAGGGCATTTTATTAATGTTACACAACAGTTCACAGAAAGTAAATCCTGTTGATCTGTAATTGTATTGAAAATACCATCCTGTTTTCATTTGTTCTGAAAAAATCTGAGCATTTATAACTCATTAAGCTAATTCAGTATATTTTATACATCACACTTCGTAGACTTTGTAGAAACCAAATTATTACAGTGTCAACCACAGTATCTCAACATGAGCCTGCAGTATCTCCACTGCTATTCAGCCAGTGCTAAATAAAGATGGCGGTGATTCACTAAGATACAATATGGTTTAGAAACCTGCAAAAGCCTCACAATTTTTCCTAAGACAATTAAAAAGACTGACTGAAAATCATACACTGGTGACACAGTTTACCAATACGCTGCAGAGAATAAACTCCCTAACAGCATAAAAAGCAAGAAGTGCTTTATCTTGAAATAGACAACAGTGAATGATTGGGCTAAACAGAAACCCATTAAACTGAGGAATAGTTAAATTTAGGAAGCATTATAATTTATTGGTAGCTGGTGTTATCATTCAAAGAAATGCTCTCCACTGGGACACTAAAACGCAGAATTACACTCACATGTAAAAGAGAACTCTCAGAAAACAAATTATTCAGACTACATGATGTTGCTAAAAGTGAGCATCAATAGCAATTAAAGTTTAAAGTAATTATAGTGCTCTTGACTTACATAGCACATAGTCTAGAAGGACCAGTGGTCGAACAGGTAATGAGATAATAATGAAAACATAGAAAATACATAGGCAGAAGCCCTTGAGTGTGCTTGAATATCACAGAAATAAGAGACCGGATCTGATTCTGGTGCTCACCTCTGTGGACTAATAGTTGGGTCAAGGACAGCCAGCCTCCAAAGAACCACCATTTCATCACACATACTTGCACAAGCGTGAGCAGCTACTTCTGACTGGCCATTGCTGCGTCCTGTGTGCCCACTAGCACTGCTGTGTGATGCAGATGTTCGCACACTGTACCACCAGCCAGTTATCTGCAGAAGAAAATGTTCACTGGAGCTGTGTAGTGTCCACCATCTCATCCCTGCTCCCACTTAACCTCATAACCACAAGGAAACAGGATCTGCAGCTTATACCATGTTTTCATTTGATTCCAAAATAACTACAAGCATTAAAGCAATACTGGCTTGGGAGAACTAAGGGCCTCTCAAAATTTCTCTGGTTAGCAGGCATATGCGCACAGAACAAAACACTTACAGGAGGTTCTCTTACTAAAAGCCTTCACACTCAGAGGGATAAAGTGAACAAATTTTTGATAAATCAAGTATTTTGTTTCCCTTGTTCAAAGTTGAGGTGTGTGATAGATTAATAAGGAAACTTATACTGCAATTTACAGAGTGAGATCAGCATCCTCAACTGTCACAAGGAAACCTTTTCATATTATTTCTCAAATATGAGAAAATTTATTACTTAAACCCATCAAAATATATCTTCTACAAAAATAATAAAAGAATCTGAGATTCTAGCACCCAACACATATCTTTAGATTTTATACAAATGACAGGTCATATGTGATATACTTTGTTTAGAAAAAAGCTTTAAAATAAATTATCTTGACTGGGCAGAAATCAAATCAAACATGCTGAAAAGAGGACATCATCAGACCCCATATATTCATGTTAAAAGGACTGAGGTATTTTTGGGATAGTGTTACTGGGACACCACTAAATCAGCTATAACATCTTTTTAGCATGGAAAAGCATATGCCCATAATGCATACAGACTGTTAAAAAAAATATATTTATTCAGCCATGAATTTTACAGGTACATGGCACCAGTCACTGGTTCCCCAGAATTTCCACCCCCACAGTAAAGAGATTTGAATACCTGCTCATAGTTGAGACACTGGTCAGTCAGAATCTCCAGCAAAGGAGCTGCATTGCTATCCCGCCTCTTAAACATCTCTCGTACAATGGAAAGCAGGTTCCAGATTCCTTCAGGCTCTCTTCCTCGCAGGGGACGCAGGAGACAGGCCCACTCAGCAGCAGCTGGTGGCTCCGTGGAAGAAAGATACATTGAATTCACATCACTGTAGACAAAACAGAAGAGCAGGGATAAGAAAAAATTACATCAAGCATAGCAATACAAAATCCTAAGACTATTATACATTCATAAGTATATTTGCACCTTAAACTGGGCAGACATGCATAACCTAAAATAGAGGATGCATAATGAGACTGAGAACACCACACAGCAAGCTACTGTGCAAATACAGCGTGCTCTACTGAAATAACATCGGACAAGCTATGCAAAAATATAGTCCAGAAGAGTGACCATGAAACTAAGCATCCTTAAGTCCATGGCATCACATAAGGGAACAGGTTATACAGTGATGAGCTTACAGATTACATGAGTATGACATTTCCCCTTCAGTGGGAAACAGTTTACCTGAAAACAACAGGAGAGGGTCCACAGAATTTATGAAGGGTTTTCTTTATATTGTCACTCAGAGTAGATTCATCTAAGTACCAGGTGCTTTGATCTGATGCAGAGGGTCCAGCAGTAGGATCTTGACAAAAGAGTAACACATATACAGTCTGCAGGCTTTGAAAATATTTTCCTCTGTGTGCCCAACCGCAGAGATTATAAGGAGTACACAGCAAGTGTTACTCAGTTTATTTCACCTGTTGCAGAACTCACTGTTCAGAACTACCTTAAAATGCTACCATAACATTAACCATTGACAACACTAATTGGGAGACATGGCTGGCATGCTGAATGGTAGCACTACAACAGCAGGACCAGGAGAAATTCAAGGACTGTGCCAACAGAAACCTCAAGTTCATTGAGGAAAAATGTACACTTCTGTACCTGCGACAGAAAACCCCATACATCAGTACAGACTGAAAACCAAATGGCTGAGTAGCTGATAGGGTTTGGTGATTATGGTGGATGTAAAGCTTAACAGAAATCAATAGCAAACTTTCACTGAAAACACAAACCAAAACAACAACCTGCAAACTGGACTATATGAAGAAAAACACGGTTAGATTTAAGGAACTTATTTTATCTCACTCTACCTGGCACTGTGAAAATTACACCTGGAATACTGTATCCAGCTTTGGGTTCCCCAATCCAGAAATGATACTGCGAGACTAGAGAGGATATAGTGGAGGGGTATCAAGATACTTGGGGCACAAAACATGTGACCTGAGGTGAGATTGAGGAAGATGGGCTAATTTCATCTAAAAAGGAGAGGCTGAGGGGGTGATCATTAACAGCCTACAACAACTTGGAATCACAAACACAACGCAGACAAACTCGTCTTGGTAGTAGTAGATGATAAAAAAGGGTAATTCATACTGTACATAATGAAAACCAAAAGGATAATGCAGCACTAAAATAGGAATAGTCTGTAACATCTGTTAACCAAGACTAAGCTAGCCCAAATTTAGCTAACCCAATCCAGTGTTGCACACAGTCCTGTTTCAAGTAGGAGGTTGAAGACTTCCCCTCCAATCAATGTTTCCAGAAGTCTGTAATAAATACCAACTTAAAAAGAAAAATCTTTTGTTAGAAAGGTGTATTGCCTGATTCTCCCTTCTTCTGCATACACTCTGAGGGGTCCATTACACCAACAATTGCCTATTGCTGTGCCATATATACACGCAAGTGCCTGTACTTATCCCTTCTCCTTGACCTCCACCCTGCAATCCCAGTTACATGGTAACAGACCAGTTCAGAAACTCAAAGCAATGGAAATATATACACTTAGTATCTGTGACACAGATTACTAAAAAAAGATATATCAAGGTTACCTGGGGCTCCACACACCGTGTTGATGGCAGTAGACTGAGAAGATAACAGCTCATCCAGCAAGCGCTGAGCTGTTGGAAGAATCTGAAAACACGAAGCCAACTTTCAATATACACAGTATTTGTTAACCTGATATATCCAGCCAAAGATCTGCCTGGATTTTCAGGACTGAAGCACTCTCATATTTCTGAAGTATTAAATACACTGTCATGTTTTCAGAAAGGACGACAGAGGGTGCTAAAGATTATACAATAGCATGTCCGCCCTTACACTTTCTCCTCTCCTTTCTGAAAGCAAACCTATATGCAAGGCTTACTTCCTACATTAACACCCTAAGAAGTAAACAAAGGAATCATTGGTTATTGGTTCCTTTCTTATTTCTTGAGGAGTAGGAGCTAATTTTGAGAGATATGGAAGTGCCTGCAGTCAAGATCATAATTTTCCTGCACTTTGAGTGTTCTCTATTTCTTGTTCCTAAATCATTTCTCTAAAACCCAAGCTAATGGGAACAGAGGAGCAAACTATAAATTACATCTATGCGTAACTTTTGGGGCAGACTTTAGCTTATTTATGATCCTGTCAGCAAAGGGACCATCTATATATTAACTCAGACTCAATAGTAAACTAACGCAATTTCAGCACTAAACTAATGGCTTCTGGACAGTTCAGAGCATAAACAGAGAAGGCTCACACTTGACTGCAAAACCCTAAGTAGATATAGCCTTAATATGTTCTTTTTGAAAGAAAAATACAAAGTAGAAAGTCTGGGCTGAAACTGTAGATCGATTTAGCCTTTAGTATGCACACTTACAATAGGTTAGGCATACAGTTAGGATTGCAATGATTTGCAACAGAACATCTGATATCCCCCCACCTCTCTCCACACAACAGTTGAGGTTAAAGATCACATTTACTGTAAAGCAAGTCACATTCAATACACCTATAGTTGCAAATAATACAGATCTATCTCAAACAGAAAACCAATGCTTCAGAAGCATATTTTGCATTTCAGTCACCTGAAGAAACAAACTCAGCATTAAACTATTCTTGTACCTTTTTCCACTACTACTTATTTTAAGTGACCCCAAAGCAGGAAAGTCACAGGTCTAGGCAATGTCACACCTTGAGGTTGAAGTATAAGGGACCTGCAGTTACTCTCCTTCAGGCATTTTTGCCAAAATATTTAATTGGAATAGGAATACTGGCTTCATGAAGGGAAATAGCTCTTGGGAGAAGCACTGGGTAATAAATTCCAGCTGTTCAAGTTCACTGACATTTTCACAGATATAGAAAACACTTTCTACAGAGATTTTGAAAAACATCTTATCTAGCCACATTCCTACAGACCACCATATCCCTTGACACTTGAAAGTAATTCAGCATTATATTACTGTACCATAATTTCACAAGCTGGAAATATGGATAAAATAGAATCATGTGTACAGCCTACTCTATTCTACATCATGAAGTCAAAATATGGGGTCCCAAAGTATGAGAGTATCTCTCTCCACTCAAAAATCTTGAAGACCAGAAATGAAAATGTTGGAAGAGCTTTGGGCATGCCTTGCCTTTTTCAAGGGAATTACACAACACAGGTTAAGATGCATCCGCCAGTAAAACCCAAATTTTTCTGTTGGGCAGCATGCATCAGATTATCTGTCAAAATAGTAATAAATTAAATAATCCAGATGTTTCTGGGTGCATAGCTGATACACATGACCAAAGGAGAAATAAACCCTCCAAAAGGAGCAGACACATAATATTTGAAAGCAAACAACTCGCCATTCAGGAAACAACTACCACCACTGCTAGCCTTTCAAAACCCTCCTTTATTAAGCACCAGACTATGTGACATAAAGCTCCAAGTCCTTAAGGAAAGAGCAAAAGTTTTGTCGGTTATGTAATGCAGCAAGAAGCACAAACTATTGGTGCTGAACTCTCAGCAACAAAAAAGCAGTATTTTTATATCACTTTCATATTATATGATTCCTCTGTTTCCTCTTGTAAGAAGATTAGTATTTCTGTAGGAAACTCAGAGGATGTTTTAGCAATAGAATAGCTTAGTGTCCTAAGCACAGCACCATTAATATGAATTTTAGGCACATGCTGACAGCAATCTAACTTCTACTTAAGACATTAGGCACGCACTACCAAAATGTGACAGATACGCACGCAGGTCAGTTTTTCTCAACCTCCTTTGGTTGAATCAGCATAAAAAGGTTGCCAGGCCCCTTATATTTTTAAATTAAACGTTTGACAATCACTTCGGTATTCTTGTGTATTTTGTGCATTTTAGGCAGATGATATAAATGACCTGATCTTGAACACCACAGATATTTAAGGAATATGACAGTAGATTTTGCCTTTGACTAACAAAATTTCATGTCTATTACTTTCTATAACCCAAATGATTGTTATGAATCACCAAGAAGCTACACCGGGGGAAGTCAAAAGGTCACCAATGAGGGGTATTAGAAACTGTTCACCTAAGGCATACAACACATTCCCTGGGTAGTCTTTTCCACTTAACTAATCAAACACACAAAAAGGAAGCAACCTGATTTGTTCTGACCTAAGTTTTTCACCGTCATGTATTTATTTGTGTTTGATCTTCTGCAAGCTAAGCACATGTTCATGCTAATATGAATAGCCACCACTCCTTTTAAGACACTTCTTATCTTTTGTTTAGCAGTAGGTAATTGTCAAATAATAGAATGGCAAACCTTAAAAGAGCAAGAACCAAAAGTCTTCCCAGCAACTCACAACTGAATAGCATAACTGGTTATCTTGGAACAAAAGACATCATATAAATTGACCCAGGATAAAGATAACTGAATTTAACAAGAATCAGTCCTATTGATTGTCCCCATTTTACCTGTTGTGGAAGTTCACTGATTAGGTACTGAGCGAATTTTTGCAATTGGTCTCTTTGTAGCCGAGACAAGGACTCAGAAACAGGTGCTCGTAAGCATACCGCAGATGCCTGAAGAAAGAAAAGGAGATATAAACTGCCATTAACAGGTCAGATTTAGTGAAGCCGTGTCTACTGCATGGATGAAGTGTCATGAACAGGAGCTATGCTGATGCACATCATGCTTGGTCTTGATGGACAATTTTTTTTTTCTGTAATTATGTGGTGTGTTGCAGATAAGATGCAAATAAGCTGTCTAGGCTTTATAAAAACTGTTTTTAAGAGTTTCTTTTCAAGGAAACTGTTTTAACAGCTGTGCTTAAGATCTGTTGTTGCTAGCAATTGCACAAATACTGGCAGAGATTTCACAAACAAACCTCTAAAATAGGACATTATTCTTAAAGCTCTGGCAAACCAACCAGCTCTGTGGGAGACTGTTTCACAGAATCACAACCACTTCATTTATCTCATTAGAGGGTTTTTTTTCTTCAATCTTAAGATCAGTGTCCTTCCATATCTTAGAACAACTAAAATGATAAAAAACCCACCACTAGTTTCTTAACCTTTTTCACTCTACAGAACAAAAAATGCCCAAAAGGCATCTGCCTAAAATTTAACCTGGAAACAGGCAAGAGCAGTTTGATAATAAAGATGCTTCTGATATTGATTTGTCTACATACAGCAGTATTCCTTGCCTCAACATGCTAGTGTCAGCAGTCAGTATATACAAATCTGAAAACCCTTTCAGTATCATTTTTCTGGTAGAAGAAAGGATTTGAGGGAAAATAATTGTTTTTATCTTATGCAGGGTCCAAATCTTCTGAGTGTAAATAATATAAAAATGAAAATTTGTTTCCTACCCTCACCCTTCATACCCATCTTTTAAAACTAGAACTAATAATTCAAAGCAGAACCCGTTTTTTTTTCCAACTCTCCTGTCCTAAGTACAGAAAGTATACTGATATTCTCATGATTTCACAGGAGTATCCGTTTAAGCCTATTACAATTGTCCATTGTGAAATACTAAGAAGCTTCAGCAGGTTATTAGCACTTATTTAAGAATCTAGAGTCAATCATAAGCACGTTAGCTACAAAATGTTCTGTGACAGCAGAAAATCTTCTGCTCCTTTCCATCATCTGAGATTAATCCTTCCTTAAAATTATTTCTCAGCTTCCCAAAGACTGAGGAAATTAATCTGTATGCAAGACTGAACCCTCAACTTCTGTATTCCATGTTGATTCTATGCATTTTCACCTGGAGTTGGGATAAGAAACACCTACTTTTCACTCTATACAAGGCCACACAGAATACAAGCAGCCAAATAAACACATAAATTTAACTGTTTGAAATCTACATGTCAAAACGATGCTCACCTGACTTGGTATGTGTTAAAATGAAATGGTGGATGTAAAAGCCAATAGTGATCAAAATTACCTTTCTTCTGCACTCTGATCAAACAACCTAAAGAAAGAGCTTTCAAATCCCATATTTACAAAGACTTTTAATAAAATACTAACTATTGGTGATATTTCACTCCTTGCAGAACTAAAGAAAGAGTAATTCTAGCATTTAAATGAGAAACAGGAAGAGGCCAAAAAGGACTCTGTATCTACCCTTAGCAATTTGCACATTATCAAAGGACATTCTGCAGTTTAGAGCCTCAGACAATTCACTTTGCAGACTACAACTGTGAGTGTACATTTGCACAATCTGTAACCAAAAGGAGTGCCAAGAACAATTTCCCTAAAGAGAGTGTGTATTGCATAAAACTGTAATTAGGAGAGACTCAGAGAAGATGCCTAGGGGAGAGCAGAACTGTATTCAAAGGCCTACGTTGTGTATCCGGAAGAGGCAGAGTGCCACGACGTGAGCACACCACTTGGCTCCAGCTCCACAGGTACAGCTGCATGATGTGATCCTGCATCGGTCGAACATCACTGCCACATTGTATGCACCTTTGGGTGGCACCATCTGTGGGGGTACCACAGTAGCACTCAGATGGAAACCTGTTAAAATCCAGAAGTCCAAAGTTACTCTTCTGGTGCTTGGGAGACAGATTCAGCTAGCATAGAAATTTAGTTATGTGCCACTTAAACAGCAAACCAACATGTCTAGCAACAACATCCATATAGGGATGGACATGGATCTAGAGTCTCCAGCACTTGTTTCTTCCCAATCATCTACAGCAGAATATTAGCAGAGAGGCATAATATGTTATAAGAGGTTCTAAAATACTTTGAATACATTGATTTATTTATATATTTATTTATATTAGTATCTAACAAAGAAAAGCAGAACTGGATAAAGCCATCACTGAAAAGTGTGGGGTTTTGATCACAGGGTCAAAGCTAGACTATACATATTTTAGGCATAATTTCTATAATTAACTCACTTTGTGGCTTCAGAAGCTACCCATTTCTCATAAATTACCCACTTCCTTGCAATTCTGTGAATATCCCATCTTTATAAACCATGTACTCAGAAAACAAAAACCCCCTTGCTTAAAGCAAAATCAATGGAAAAGGGAAATTTCAGCAATAACACCTGAATGAATTCAGACCCATTAACCTGTGATCAAACAAATAAATTATGAATCTCATCTCAGGCAGGATGACAAAGAACTTTAATGAGTCTTGGCTTCATGTAAACTCATGTACAATACATACCAGTTGTACTCAGAATGCAGCTTCCTCTACACATAATGGTTATCCAGAGGCACACACATTACAAGCAGCAAAAGGCCATCAGGAGCATGAATCTTCTACCTGTCTTGAAGGTCCCTATCATCAGTTAATCATTCTCTTCAGTAATGACTATCAGCCTCAGAACCTCTCTGCTAGTCTCAAATTCAGTTTTAATGAAGCATAGAAAGCACCAAGGGTATCCAAGCCATAACCAAAATTCAGTCCAACAGTCTACATTGAGTGAAAAAAACATGGCTTGGGTCAGATGATTGAAATAGTTTATCTATCATCAGAACAGGGAAGTACATTATAAATCCACACTATTAAGTTTTTATTACAATATTGTGATATTATAATACTGATGGTGTTCAGGAGTACATATGACCTACTAAATGCCATTTAAAAGAATGTGCACTATTTCTTCCTCACAATATAATCTCCATGCCAATACAAGCTTGCTCTTACCTTGCTTAACCTTCCTACTTCTCCTGTTCACCAGAATTCAAATCCTCTTCCTGATGTGGGTGATTATTTTGATTAGTACACATAATGCCACCCAAATTCTTCAGCCATTTTAGCAATTGGAACAGAATCAAAACAAAAGAAGGCATTCACACAAAATTACTGCACTGCTTATTACTAGCTACGGTTCTAATTTATGTTCCATACTTGGATAATACAACCCAAACAGTTCAGCTAGTCCTTCTGTTATACTAGAAGCATCTCAGACTAATGCCAAAATGCCCTAATTTTCACAAAAGCAAATTAAGCATTTCAAAAATTGGAACTGCAGCAGTTCTGTTTCACAGAGAAAAAGTAGTTTTTGAAAGGTGTTAGAGAAGAATGTGTCACAGCTATACACTCTTATCATACTCCTACCATAAAATTTGTATATGAAGACAGTTAACTGATTAACTGCAAAGAGGGAAGAACAATTATTAAAAAAAAGACAAAGAAAAATTAAGAGCTTCAGCATGACATATCACAAGCTTTGACTCAAACTGTAGCTTGATGAACTGGTCTGACACTGACACTGCTAAATCAAGCAGCTCTGCCCAATTCTTTTGCACCTTGCTGTACTGAACAACTGTTTGTGAGATGGCACAGGAACCATACCAGGAAAAACTCTGGATTGAAATAATGGTTACTTTTACCAGGAAAAATACCACAGTTCAGTTCACTGCACAGCTTACAAAAGTCCGAGCCTGCAGGGACTGAAAAACATGAGTATCAGGGGACCATTCTGGACTTAGCCCAACACTACTGTTTAAAGAAATGGTCATCAAATTGTACTTGTTCACAGTCAAAGTGCAACTATTGTCTTCTCCTGCAGACCACAGCTCTTACCCTCCTGCTTAAATGTAAAGATAAGAATCACATCTATTACACACCTGAGTGACCTGCCCACCTTGTGGAGACCACAAGAACATTCATCCCTCCCATCCACCCTCTGATCCCACTACCTGATAACAGCTTATTTACTCCATGCATAATAGTACATTACCAAAATATGTCTGCACATACCAGCAGCATTCACTCTGCAACTGCTTGTAGCCCACCAGAAAAAAAAACTAAAATCGATACCCTATTCTTGGCAAGCTTCATTCCCAGGAGACATTGAGAATGTGCTGCAGGCCAAAGAAATTGTTCTGCCAGTAGTCTCACCCCCCTGGCAGCCATTTTTTCTTAAATGCACTGTGGGTGCAGAGCAAGCTTAGTGCTTCTGTGAAAACACTTAGGCTTTCTACACAGAAAGTGCATCTTACACTTCTTCTGAGACCTGATTTACTACTCATGCACAGAACAAATACATCAAGCAGCCAGAACCAATGCTTCAGAGGATGTGTCAGGTACATGCACTGAACAACATGCTCACTATGCACAGAGAGTACCAGGAGTGATCTACTGCACCCATAAAGAAGGTTTTATCACACAGTGAAGAAGGGGTAGCAGCACACTGTCCTCCCTCATACTCAATTAAGACACATGGTTTGATCAAATGTAAAAGCTGGAAATAATCAACTGCTGCCTAGACTAGGTCCTACAAAATAGAGAGGGCTTCTTTTTTAGTCTTTAACCTATCCTTCTCACTGCTCTACCCTTGAAACTTCAGGAAAAGTATCCAAAAGAAATGTATGCTTCCCACTGGTTAAAATCCAGCTCTCAGAATTTTAGGATACCTACACCAATGTCTTTTGCATTTAATATTTATTTTATCATTTATTGTGAAATTTTGGGTTTGTTTATTCATTTTTCTGAGGTCCTATTAGTCCTCCTGATTTCGGGTGGAAATGCAGAAATCCGAAGTATCCCAAGATACTCAGTAAGCAACCGGAACAAAAAGATTTACATGACCTAGGAGTTAACAACATCCTGCTAGGAATACTTCTTGCAATGTATGTTCCAAGCTTTCTTCATTGATATTTGGTAGTTCTGATGCACCTATAACAATGACAGAAAACAGACCTCAGCACAGAATTTAAGAACTTTTTCTCTGTGTTTCCCAGCACTAATAGAAATGGGAAAACAAGAGCTGAACAAAAGCTTTTAGACAGGAAGCAATGTAATTTTGGACATTTGATTGTTTTAAACCAAGATAGGAGAATCTCTAAGAAGTGGAGACTCAGAGATACTATTCGAAGAGATGCAAAGTTACGATTCAGACTGAGCCTGCTGCTGCCTTCCTCAATTGTTAAAAAGAAATTAAGACTATGATAGAAAAAAAGTCCCTGAAATCAGGAACTACAACACACTTATTTCACAGAATCATAGAGCAGTTTGGGTTGGAAGTGACCTTCAGAGATCATCTTGTCCAAATACCCAGCAATAAGCAGGGACATCTTCAACTAGATTAGGCTGCCCAGAGCCCTGTCAAACCTGACCTTGAACATTTCCAGGGATGGGGCATCTACAACCTCTCTGGGCATCCTGTTACAGTATTTCACCACCCTCATCATAACAAATTTCTTCCTTCTATGTAGTCTGAATCTACCCTCTTTTAATTTAAAAACCCTTGCCCTACCACAACAGGCCCTGCTAAAATGTTTGTCTCCATCTTTCTTATAAACCCCCTTTAAGTACTGAAAGGCAGCAGTAAGGTCTCCCTGGAGCCTTCTCTTCCCCAAGTCAAATAACCCCAACTCTCTCAGCCTTTCTTCACATTAGAGGTGTTCCATCCCTCTGATCATTTCTGTGGTCTCTGGACCTGCTCCAACAGGTCCATATCTTTCCTGGGCTGAGGGCTCCAAAGCTGGACACAGCACTCCATGTGGGGTCTTACCAGAGCAGAGGGGGAGAGAGAATCTGCTTCCTTGACCTGCTGGACACACTTCTCTTGATGCAGCTCAGGATATGGTTGACTTTCTGGGCTGTGAGTGCACACTGTCAGCTCATGTCCAGCTTTTCATCTACCAGTACCTCCAAGTCCTTCTCAGCAGAGCTGCTCTCAATCCCTTCATTCTCCAGCCTGCATTGATACTGGGAGTTGCATTTACCCATGTTGTTGAACTTCATGAGGCTTACACGGGCCCACTTCTCAAACTTGTCCAGGTCCTCCTGCATGGCATCCCTTCCCTCACACGTCAACCACACCACTCCAGTTGATGTTGTCTGCAAACTTGCTAAGAGTGCACTCAATCCCACTGCCTAAGTCACTGATGAAGATGTTAAACAGTACTGGTCCCAGTACAGACCCCTGAGGGACACCACTTGTCAATGATCTCCATCTGGACATTGAGCTGTTGACCACTACCCTCTGGATGCGACTCTCCAACCAATTCCTCATCCACCAAACAGTTCATCCATCAAATCCATCTCTCTCCAATTTAGAGAGAAGGATGTAAGTGGGGGATTGTGTCAAATGCCTCACAGAAGTCCAGATAGACAACACAATGTAGCCACTCCATCATAGAAGGCCACTAGGTTGGTCAGGAAGGACTTGCCCTTGATGAAGCCATGTGGCTGTCTGTTATGGATGCTCTCAAATAAACAACCGACCACCAAAAAAAAAAAATAATTATTAACACAATTAAATAGTTCTCCATAAATTATAGGTTCAGATGTCTTCAGAGGAAGACCGCACAGATTTCCAAGGTTCAGCTCCAGCTGCACCTTGGCCTTCCTGACCCCATTCCTACACCACCAGGCAGTGCCCCTATACTCTCCCCAGGATAACTGTTCCTGCTTCCACTATCTTTGCATTTCCTTCTTGCCCTTTAGTTTGACCAGCAGGTCTCAACTCATCCATGCTAGTCTCTTGCCTTCCTTTCGTAATTTCTTACACATGGGGGTTAAGAGCTCTTGTATGAAAAGAGTCCTTACAGATCTGCAAGCTATGTTCTGCTCCCTTGTCCCTGAGGCAGTTTCCCAGGGGGTCCTATTGACTAATTCCTTGAAGAGCTGGAAATTTTGCTTCCCTAAAATTCAGGGTCCTGACTCTACTCTTCAACTGACCCATATCACTTAGGACTGTGAACTCCACCAGTGCATCATCACTGCAGCCCAGGCTGCCTTCAATCTTGACATCACTGATTAGCTCATTTGCACTGGTGACCAACAGGTTCAGTATTGCATCCCCTGTGGTTGGGCTATTACCTGGCTTAAGAAGTTATCTTCAATTTAAAAACAGCAATAATGTCTTCAGTGCAAGGAGGTGGGTAATGACTGCTACAAGGGGAATGTGCAGGCGAAGGTCTATAAAAGCCAATTCTTTGTGTATATACAGCAGAACACAGTAAAAAACGTGGGGGTTTGGAATGTGGTGATGAGGTGCTGTTGTTCAGAAATTATGGATATGGATTTGCATGTGGGCAAGATGACTAAAATTACTCACGTTTAAAGAAAACCAATCTTATACTGCAAAGGGAAATAGGACAAAAAGAGCACAAAGCACATTTCAAGCTTTGTCCTATTGATCACAATATCATAATGCACTGCCCAATACCCCTCCAAATCAAACCCTCTCTCAAGGGCCGCTTCATATCCTACGTTTCTTTTCCCATTTGTCATTATATGAAATTCAAGTCTGCAACCACAAATCTTAAAATCATTTGAAGTAGACAACTGAAATTATATCCACCCCACCTGTACTGCCCAGCTTCCGGACTGCTACACATGGAAAAAAAAAAAATTAAAATCCCTCCATTAGATAAAGTTCCCCTAATAAGGAGGAACCAACATCACTGTTTACACAAAGTTACTTCCTTCCCTTCCACACACGTAATCCTTTGTTAAGAAGCCCAGCTGCTGTAGTTCCTCCCTTGTATCATTCACCACCTCCTCTTTTTCCCTACTCCTCTCCTCCTCCTCCAAGCACAGGTTTTGCACTAATATTCCCAGCCTCTGTTCAATTACATTGCTTTACACCTCCTTGCCTTTTTAATTACTGAAAAAGTTTTGTCCACAGTCTTAGCACTGTATGTTCAATATTCTGCTCTTTCCCATTGTGAAAGTCCCAGGGATTACTGAATTTCAGCCAGTGGCATTTTAACTCATTTTGTCTCTCAAACATTTGCCTTCCTGAAGTTCAGTAGACACCTTAGAGGCCTCTCAGCATTTCAGTCCTGACATCAGGAGCTTATGAATACACTCAAAAGTTAGTTTAATCCTATTTAGCTCAATTTCATTGATGTTCCAAAATTACTATCTAGTCTCACTGACAACTCAATATACCTTATGTATGAGGAAGTGCTTCACTTCCATTCCCAAGAATTCTTGCTATTGTTATTACAGTAGACAATAGACTAGGTAAAAGCTTTACCCTATATTCAGATAACAGTTCATCAGCCTCTTGCAATTTGCGTATCCCAATTACTATCTCCTCCTCTTTTTGTTCTCCCCAAATTTTTACAGTGCAAGTCCCTTTTATTCCCTTTTTGAGGGTCCTTTACCTAAATTTATTCATTCCACCGATCACAGAGTTAAGTATTATTGGTACTAGCAACGAAGCAGGCCCATAGAAGTCTCTATCCCTTATCACAGGAAAATACTTTCCTCCTTAATATTATACAGCTTTTTATATTATTATTTTTCTCATTACAACAAGGCTCAGTTCTCACATGCCAATTCTAATTCTGAAGCTTATACTTGCAGGAAAAAAAAAAAATCTGCATTGGATCGACATGGCCCACCTTGACACGCCAGTGTCTCTATTTCATATAATGCCTCCCTGTCTTAACAGCTGTCAGTGGAAAAGCCAGCTCAATATTCTTCTTTACTTCAAGGTTTTAATGAAAATACCAGAGTCCAATTCTTTGTTTAAGATTGGTTTCTATAGCCACAAAACATAAAAGAACAAGATAAGTGAGAAAAAGTGATAAAACCCACTGTCCAGCAACAGGGTTTTCCTTCTGCCAAAATACTGTATGACTAACTATACTATTAATACAGTTCTTTCGCTACAAGAATAATTAAACCTTGCAAATTTCCTCTGTGCCATACATGCACTTTAGACAAGGTATTCACATGATCAGACCACTAGAAAACCAAGTTGTCTTTATCAATGAGGAATTTAAGCATTATGAAGGCAAAGGCATTCTAGATGTTTTTTTCAAAAATGCTGAGACAGATTAAGGATCTAATTTTCAGAACCTTTCTGGCTTTTCACTCAGCTGATGGAGGCCGAAATAAACATAGTATTTAGCTCAAGGCATTACAAAGAATACATGTGGCCAGGAGTTTAGTCTAGGATGCCAGGAAAACACATTTTGAAACATGGTCATACCTGGTGCTGTTGCATTTCAGGCATGGTTTTGGGAATCTGAAATACCTAGAGACATTGAGCTGCAATGTTCTTACCTATCTGGAGAGGGTCTTTGACAGCCCTCACCCGGAACAGCTGCTCCCCTCGCTGGAACTCATCTGCACTGCCATTTGCCAAACACGAGTACAATCTGCAAGAGATACACATAGCATGTCAAGATCAACCTGTTTTTAAGAAACTTCACAGTATTATCCTCTTGCATTCTTTGTTGACATGGGTTTTGAAAAATCCTTACTATCTTCACCTTTAAGCTGAAGTCCGTCTCTTTTCTGCTATTTCTCCATTACAGTTCAACCATAAAAATCTTTAGTCTTTTCCTATCTGGGTTTGTGTATAGCCATGGGTAGTTCTAGGAATTTCAACCTAAGGCTCTGAAATACATTCATAGCCTAAAATTAAGCTTTTATATACAGTGTAATATCAATTCAAGGTCCAATGTTAGCATTCCACAGTAAAAACTCCTTGTACTAATTCACACCTGTGCACATCAGAATAATGAACATAGAGCAAGCCAGCTGGTTGTACATTTCCCCACAGGTGATCTTATGGACTACATCAGCACTTCTAACATTACCTCCCCCATCTGATACAAGATCATTAGATGAACACATCTAAGAACTTTCAGGATGATTTTTTTCTAAAAGAGTGTAATATCGCTACTTTGCAACAAAATTCTGAATGCACAGTTACATGGGTAGGCCTCCTATAGTATAAAAGCTTCAGCAAAAATACTTCAGTAAAAGATCGAAAACCACGGAGTTTTTGACTACATACACAATATATGTGGAAACATAAGAAATACAGTCATCTGTATCCACTCTGATCACTGACGTACTCAGCAGATTCTGATTCTCCTACTTACACCAACAAAAGGCTTGCACAGCATACCAACCCATCCCTCCCCGGCAATTTCCCAACGCAGTTAAAGCTCTGACTCAAGCAACAGATTCAAACTGACAACAGTATTACGTAAGACTAACACAGGGACAAAACTCTACAAACTAGCTACTGTCAAGCAAATTAAAGGGTGCATTTATTCTGTTATCATTTACACACGTCCTGAGTTGCAGTGTATTCTATTACCATCCTCATGAGCTGTGGAAATCAGGTGGGGCAGTGTTTCCTTGTTTCCCCCCCCCCCCCTCCAGACTATCTTTCTGTTAATGGCCCATCAATGCCATACAGCATGACTCATTATCCCATTGTGAGATGCTCCACCCAGAGGGAGAAACCCAGCATTCCATCCTGGATATAACCTGAGATTCTGAATACCAGAGGCCTCTCTTTTCCACTGGATTTCCAGAGGACAGGAGCTGCTTAGCCACTACTGGACTTTTCTGAGGAAGAGCAGATCATGTTTTTTTTTTCCTCTACGGGATCACTGCTTCGGGGGGACTGCAGCCACCACTCTACCAGACTGCTACCACCACCCTGATTAACAGGGTGTCAGGTTGTATCCTGACTCTGTTAGTTTAACCCACTGTTATCTGCCTTTATAAATTTTTTTTTTCTTATTAAATTGTTATTCTGACTTGGTGTCTCCCACTAGTTTGTTTTCAAACTAGCACAACACAGAACCTGCAAGTGTACAGCTCACCCCAAAATAAAAACCCATATCATAGCATATCCCACAGTAACCCATCCATGTATTACAAAATGCATGAGAACAGCAGAAGCAGCAAACATATGGACATCAAATGGACAATCATTCTCCTCTAGTGAACAGAACTTTTCCTTAAGCATCAGTGAAACAGAACTAGTATTCATTACCTGATATCTTCCTCATTTTCTGGGAAACTCCAGAAGGCGATTCGAAGCTGCAGTTGCTCAGGCACTGGAGGATAAACTTTCTCCACCACCTCGAACGGAATGTGAAATGCAACCTGTTTTGCAGACAGTTCCACCAATGGGATCACCAACCCATCTAGCAAAACAAGATACAAAATGCAATTAGCCATTCAGAGAACAAAACACATGAGAGGTTAAAGAGATCAGAGCAGGGAGCTCTTCTACCTCCTCTCTTATCTCACCAAGTTCAAGGACCAATTTTGACAGACAGTAAAAGGCAGCACAGAAATTTTCTAAAGAATTGCCTGCAAACTTCATGTTTGTTTTCAGACGCCTAGGGCATGGGTACACATTCCTAAAGAAAAACAATCCTTTGTCAGGAGAGCTATATTAGCCTAGCAGACATCAGTGACTCAAACTTTGTTTCCTGACAAACTGAAGCCATTTAGCAAGGCTTAAGGTAACCAAATATTTTTCCCACATTTCTAGTAGAACATGGCACCAACATCCTGTGAATGCTAGGTGATTACACAGAGAAGAAATATGACAGTGTATATGCACAAGACAGCAATGGAAAGGTTATCCAGGAACCTTCGTATTGACTTTTTTAGTAACATTCAATATTCAGCTATTTACAAGATTTTAATTTAAAATAATATTTGTTGTTTTATCCTCCTCAACACCACCTTTCGTATGATATCTGCCTCTATATTTCAAGTTCTTTACACTAGAAACTGGGAATTCATGTGTTTGTACAGTGCTGACGACACTGAGCCCAAGAGGATCTTAACTGAAGTCACCAAGAGTTTTATATAAATACATTTAACCACCACCTTTCTATCAAACTAGCTTCACTTTTTATGTTTTTAAGCACAGATGAGGATTTTTTATCATCAGGCTATGGGAGTCTTATGTTTCTGCTTTGCTCTGAGCTAGATTACACACTACACAAAATGCCAGACTTGTCTTTATCTGCAAGCACCTCACTGCTTGATTGAGATCACTTCCTGATCCATCACTACAGCAGCCTTGGTTCTCCTGTCTTCCAAACCCTGTTGCCAAGAGCCTAATTAATTCAGTTTCAAATATTCAATGTTATGCCTCTTCACCTCCCTAACCAGCTTCTAAAACACCACTGGAAGCCAGAATGTAAACCAATCTGGCCCTCAGCTTGCTTTCCCCACCGGCCTCCAGGCAACATATCAAAGGAAAACTTAAGCCCTGATGTCAGTAAGGCTTTCTCACCCTCTGCCTAGAGACACCCTCCAGTCCAAACAGCTGGGAAACAGATAGGAAAGGAGAGGGCTTTGAAAGTGCATCCACACAGCAAAGCAGTCAACATCTCCCCCAGTACTGAGCAGACCTGTCAAATTGAAGGATTATATAAACATGGAAAGAAAATATTGTTTTCAAACATCCACATTTATGGTTTTTTGATTGCAGTGAAATTAGATTCATTAGGAAGCATTCCCTTCTCCCACATAGTAAATTTTTTTTACCATCAGGATTGTTTCTCCATCAACCGTGACTTTTACTCTGTTATAGACAGAGCCTCTGTTTTACAGCGCTGTAATCCCATCCACAAATGCAAACAGATTGTAAAATGAACAATGGAAAAGTAGAGCATCCCTTTGATAAACAAGATTTTGGCAGAAAAGTAATCTCATTTCCACTTTTGACAATCAGAAAAGGTGTAAAGCTTTGATCAAGTCTGTAAAAAAAATTACTATTTAATTAATCACTAAGAAAAAATTACTGGTTTTAATTAGTGCAACACAGTCAATTTAAATACTGCAATAGTAGATACTACAGAAGGTCCAAAGTGAGGCTCCTGAATACTTCAAATTGCTCTGAGCAACAAAAGGAGAGGTATTTCTTGTCGTTTTAACCGCACTTTTTGTGAAGAGGTACTTTATCGAAGTCTTTCATCACACAGCACTAGAAAAGACATAACACCTAAACAACCTCTACAAGGTACAAGACTCAAAAAAGACTTCAGTACCAGGTGAAACACCTGCACATTCTTCAAAGAGCTACAAGCCTGCAGCCTAGACAGTTTTCCTTTTTGCAAGGATTTGGTGCTGGGTATGAAGGTTAGATTAGAAATGCTGAAGACAGACTAATTTGACAAAAAAGCAGCAAAGGCAAATGCATTCTGCTTATTATTCTACCAGTACATCTTACTCTTCAAAATACTTACAGTTACAATGGACTAGGACTCACATACAATCAGTTACTAGTTCTCAATGGTACTAGTAGAGTAGCACTGGTGGCAGGAGCAGTAGAACGATCATTACAACTACCCTCCAATCTCTCCATTATATAGTGTGACTGTTCTCCTTCAAGCTACACTAAACTGGCTCAAGAAAAATACTTTGACAAGTGTAACTAAAATTACGTGTCCTGAGAAAACATTTCTTCCAAGTGGGAAGACAACACAAGCCCTCCTCATCTACTGCAGTACAAGTCAGCCAGCTTGATTTTAACCATTTTACACAGGCTGACTTTGCATAGAACTCATTAACTGATTCATCAGCTGTACTGTGTTAGTAGCAATCAGCAGAAGACAGGTGGCCAATTATCTGGCATATCATAACCCACAGTCAGACATTCACAACACAGATCTTAGACGTATTCAGAACAAGGTGAAAGCAGTCAAACCTGGTGGGGAAAAAATAATCTAAAATGCAGTAATGTTATCTAGAAGACCATGCATCTTTCTAAAATGCTGAATTTTCTGTAAGGAAAAAATAGATGTAGAAAATAATTATTCAATGATACTTTAAGGGCAGGTGTATTCACAGTAGCCAATGACACACAATGTAAATACTAAAATTAAGATATTAAACTGCCCTATTTTTAAGGGTGTAGTCCCTTATGTAGCCAAGGTGAGACACTTATCTTGAATATGACTCCGAGCATCAGAGGGTCTTTTCCCGTTAAGCCTCCTGTAAAGTCAGCTGGACAGTCTGAGTTAGGTGCTTTTAATTTAAACTCTGAATACTCTCCTTTGAGTCCTAAACAAAAAGAGATCCATTCAAGAAATTTATCTCTAGATACACAAATCCATGGCTGGTGGATTCATACCTACTTGTATCAAAAGGGCTTATCAATAAAACAGACAAAAGATACTCTCAGGATCTATAATAAATATATTTTGAGGAAGGGAAAAAAAAAAAAGGAAAATTCTGCTAACAAAGAAAAGGAGAAAGCATCACAGCTTCTGCTCAGAAAGCAAAAATAAGGACAGCAAGGAAGACTGCAAATTTAATATAAAAAATTATACAGTAGTAAAATCAAAGATGTAATACAGAATTGACAAATCTGCAAGATAAATCTATCCAAGCGAGAAGATCATTTTAAATTGTGGAGCAAAACTATTAAGAATCACTGCTTCCTCTTGGGAAACAGACATGATGACCCAAGCAGAACAAAGGAAACATTTCAAGTCCTGGAAGAATGAAGTCACAGGCAAAGCATAAGCAACTTCAAGCAATTCTCACTTCCAGGTTAAATGACTTGCAAAACCCAGGTCAGAAAAGGATTCTGAGAGGCCATCTAATCTATACGTCCTACCTAAGAAGCAGGATTCAAATGCATCTAAGCCATTCTGTATAAATCATGTCTCATCTATTTACTGCTACATGGAACATGCAGCTTTGATGAGGACTATCCTACCCTTTTTGCTACTGTTTCATGTAAACTACAGGTTTGATTTTTATAGCCATTTTGTTACAGCTAAAACTTTAGCAGAGACATCATTATTCCTGCTGGAGCAACAGCAATAAAAATAACCCTAACCCCAAACCAGCCAACACAAGCTGTGCACACAAAAACGCATTTTCACTAGTGGAAACAACTTTGGTGCCAGCAGGGCTTACTGACATAGGGATGTGTGTGTAGCTACATTGCTTAACCTTTCCTAATACAGGGTAGCCTGTAACAAGTTGCAGCCAACAATTATTCATAAAAACAGATCATGTTCAAACTCAGCTATTATTCCTTCAGTACAATAATTGAGTTTCCATGATAGACAAATAGAGAAGAAACTGCTTGAATAATCAGCAAAATAGGGGCCATGAGAATATCAGAGTTATTACAGGAAAGAGAAAGAAAAAACAACTGGGCCAAAGCACTGAATGTATTTGTTATCTGATTATGTTATTTCCATTTGACACACATGTCTAAAAAGAAATTATACATACAAATGGATAAATACAAATGCAAATGAACAAATCTCACAGCAAGAGATAAGACACAACGCAAAAGCAGGACACATTGCTTTTGATATATATATAAAGAAAAATGTCATGTTAGGCTGCATTATCTTTTTAGAGATGAGCCTACAGCTTTGATTTTATAGCTATCCCTCATCCCTGTCTCACATTTCCCCTCACCTTTCCCACTGGCTTCAGTCCAAAATGTAACAGAGCAGAACAAAGTAATAAAACTATAGACAGAATGAGGAGATGAAGAAAGTTAAGTGAAGCACTTCAAATATCAAAAGCTAAAGTGAGAAGAACAGTAAAACTAAGCAGAGTGCAATCTTGACCAGTGAAGAAGGTATGTGGGGAGTGTTATAAAACCTGGTTTATGAGCTTCATTTAAGACATGGTTAATACTACATTTCTTTCTATAGGATTTGCCACGTAGAAAGATAGATCTGTTACTGTAAAATGCACTTTAAGCATTTTAGTTAAGTGCCTATCAGTAAAAAGCCCTTGACTTGTCAGTGATACATTTTCTCTCGGATACCCCTAAAACCAAGAAGTGCTGAGAACTCTCAAATATGGGCAAGCATTGCATTTAACCATAACATACCTAAATCAAAACTCTTAAAAAATATTTTGTTTCTGTTTTTTATTTTTTGTACATTTCCTTCTAAAACGCTGCCATTGGTTTTACTTTATTCACTTGTTCTTTTTCCCTTTCTAGAAATTTATTCTCAGAGTTGATGTCTTTAAGAAGTACATGCCAGAGAAATATATTCCTTCTGGTCTCAAACTCTGCAGGAAACATCAGAAAATTTCACCTTTGTCGTGAACTCTATAATACTCTAGGATGAATGCTCTGAATGTACTCTTTAAAAAACAGTTTCCCAAGGTGAACATTGCAAAATGAAACATTAGCTTTTAAACTGAAAATTTACTCTTCATTTCAAATAAATTAAATACAAGGTGTTTAGGACATTACTTATACTTTCTTACTTGTTCTTCCATTTTACCACACAATCAACATCCTATAGAAAGCAATATACGTATTTTTAAAAATAAACCAAATTCACCTCTGAACTGAGGATAAGACACATGATATGTATCAGAAGCATGTTGCAGAAGTCTGAAAATAAGGTATTTTCTCTTCTTCCAAAATTATTTATCATCCAAAGCCCTGTCTACAAGGCTCATTAACTTTAGTTCTCTTTTCAAAGAGGATATGACTAAGAGCAGCACTGATTCAGTGGGTCACGGACACATCACCACCAGTCAGTCTTCTGTCACATTAACATTTTCCCTAGGTAGGTCCCAGCCCTAGGAAGTCATCAGAAAGGGAATATTTTCATAAGTGTGGAACTAATATACTTGCAGCCTATGCAAGCAGTAAAGGTACATTTCTGTCCCCTTGCTGGCTTGTGGCTTTCAAGCACAGACTTGTAAGATGGGTGGCTAATACCTCTCCCATACAATTACTCAAACTTCAGGTAACATTACTTAAAAATACAGCATATCTATAATGCACTAGTACATAATACACAGAAATGGTAGAATATGAAGAGCATCCTTGAATAGTTTTGGGATTACTATCTTGTGAGTAAAACAGACTAAGCACAATTAAATGTAAGCTTCATGATGTAGTCACAAACATGATAGCTATGCTTTCAAAGAGGTAAATACAGATTAGTATTTACTCAGTTCTCTATCTGAGAATAAGAGATATTGCAGCTACTCTAGTCTGTGCCTCTAAGACTTGGAACATATGAACTGCTGAACCACAATCACCAAGCTCCAGAAGGAAACTAAATACTTAACATAAAAAAAGCAACTGAAATAGCCAGCTTAATTTTAAAGGTAGAAGAGATAACATACAAGCACTTGAAACAACAGAAGAAATACTCACCTTTAAACACCCATGCCAAAGTTAGGGGAGAGAGAAAATGTGATAAGAGTTCAAACTAAATTGAACAGCATGAAAAACTTCTGTTGTAAAGGCTCACAGGTGAACTGCTAGAGTAGTTATGAAGCTATACCAGACAGTAAAAGAAAGATTAGCTAGACATATGTCAAGAGCAGATTATCTAAAAAAGCACATTAGATAATAAATGAAAATCTCACTCAATATGCCCTCTTTCAGGCCTGTATTCTGATTCTTAAAATTAGGAACTCATTTCCCTTGGAAAAAATCATCACTCTGGGTTGCAGATGATCTTTTCAAATCACACAGCTGGTCTCACTGGTGTTCATAGTGAACACATACATACACATCACAGATTGCTTGAGCACAACTGGAACTACTCTTACAGCAGCTCAGCAAACATGCCAAGTATTGAACAGGCACCAAGAATGAACTTCCTTGCCCCAATTAAAATACAAGAGAAGAAACCAAACTGGCAAGCCGAGGGGTGAGGACCCCCAAGACTGAACCAAGACCCTACAATGTCCGATCCCGATAGCTGAACAAACACAAGGAGCTGCCACCTGCACCCAGTTCTGGTCTAGCTTGACTACATGCAGAACAAAGCATCTGAAAAGCTGAAGACACAGTGCAATAAAAAGACAGCAAATACCCAGCTGTCTTCAGTTAGCATTCCTCTGCTTCAGATTAATAATTCCATGGCATTTTATACTGAGGGAAAAAAATCCCATGATGTTTTTTGTAAGAAACAAGCAAACCATGGTATTGCTAAAACACAGGACTTCATTTTCCTTTTACAGATTAAGGAAACTGATGTGAAGGTACACATTCCTAGCTCTTCAACTATTCAAGCACTGTCAGTCTTAAGAAAATAAGCAACCCCTTTACACCAGAACACCAAGCCAGAATAAAGCTTCTGCTGTTTGTTTCTCTGATACTACCTACTCCAAACCAATTCCCTGCAAAACACCTCAGCATTCACAAAGTCAGCTGCAACAGCAAATGGAGAACAGTAGCTTTTGGTGGAATTCATCTGTGTGACTTTTTCCACATGCTGTGACAGACTAAGGTTAGGTAAGACAAGAATAGGGATCAACTGATAGAGAAAGGATGCTACAAATGCTGCTGATGATTGTTAATCAAGTTTGCTCTGTAAAGATGAATGGAGGGAGCATTCTGACTTCAGGAGATCCTTTGGTTTTGTTTTCTCTCAATGTTTTTATATTTTAAAACATCCACATACTCATAACAGGGTAGCAAGTGCAGCTAAACTGATTTAGAAAAACAGCCAGGACAGGGCACTGTAAAGTAATCATCAAGTATTTCAGGCAAAGTTAGCCACAGGAAAAACTCTAAAATATGCTTTTCTTCACTAGGGTTATATGGCAGGATGATATTCTTACTACACAAGAATTAATGTATGTATATACACACACACACACACATATATATACACTTTTTTAAATAATTGAAAACATAACCCTAGAGAGAACTAAGTGATCAACAAATTAACAAAATGATCCAGAGAACAAATCAAGATTCAGTTTGGATCAGTGGTACCTTGATTTGCTCACAGAATAAAGCAAACAAAAAAGAACTATCAGGGTTACCTGACTGTATTTTTCTATCCATGTAATTCATCTGTTAAATTTGCACATACCCTTCTTACTGCCTGTAAATAGTACTGAACTCTCAGGAAGGAAAGTTATCCAAGAAATGTTTTTTTCTAAATTTAGAAACAGGTCTGCTTCTCTTGTTTGCTGTTTTCTTCCTCCTCCACTGCTACTACCCCTGTAAGCTTACTAACAGTATTAAAACCCTAATGGGATCTGTGTTTACATGACTTTCTTATACCTCTTATTTCCTCAACTAGAGTTATACAACTCTATATGGATCCCATAACCATTTTGCAGCAGTGAGATTACACCAAGAATAATGTCACAGGGTAGCAAATGCAGAGATACAATAAAACCACATGGAAAGTGAAAGGAAGAATCAGGAGGAGGCCCACATCAGCCCTAAGCCACAGAATGACATTTTTATGTACAAAACAGTTGAGAAGACAAATAAGCAACAGAACTTTTTCATTAGCATTTACTGGATAAGACTGATGTGATTCATAGCCAAAACCCATTAAAAATACAAATCCCAGATGGGAAGATTATGGTCCAGAATTGGAAACCTCACGCTTAACTGACAAACTGCAGCAACTATTACTACACAAATTCTGTTACAACCATCACAATTACATTTTAATGGCTTTTTGGTTTTTTAATCTGATGAAAAAAGGTTTGTTTTATCAGAGGAGGGTGTACAATTCACCCCTAAAGTCTCTGCCACCTACAGCAAAAGTGCAGTCAAATTTCAGCTCAATTTCTAAAAATTGCTTAACACTGCATCACAAATAGCTCATACATGTAAGTCAAAATATTTAATGGCTCAAACTATCTTTCTGTTGCTGTATTTACATTTCCCTTCAAAATTTGGCTGACTGCATAAACATATGACATCGTGACTTCTGCCTCCAAGATTAAGACATTTTAGGAAGCAAGAATTAGTTTCTTCTATAAGGCAGTTCCTAAAATACATCAAAATATAAAAAACCCCCTCATTTTTTTATTTGCACGCAAGCCCTGTAGATTTGCAGAATACAATACTAAATCACACTGGATTCAGAGTGGATGCGTAGGGGTTTTTTTGAAGTGTCAGTAATTTTAAACCTGTTAAAGCTTGCAGTTCCTCTTCTGGTCATCTAAATTATTAAGAAAAACATTTCTGACAAACCTATTTCACAATGCTTTTCTACACTCACTCTCTGCATGTGTTCAGAGCTAAAAAAAACAAAAACAAACAAAAAAAACCCCACCTGACCTAACTGCCGACTGGTGGAAAAATGTCATCACCACCATGCTAACATCAAGCATAGAGACTGTATCCCAAACTAATTTTTATTAAAGACTGAGCACCTAATAGGGGAAGATCACACATACTCAGCTCAACTCCTGCTGTTTCAATATTAGACCTAGTTAAAAAAAAATTATCTTTATGTTATTATTTTTAAATTTACATCTTTTAAATCATAAAGTGTTTGACTATTACGCTGACTCCTGATGACACTTCCACAAGATTTTGTGAGTCATAAAAAAGCACAACAAAAAGAGAGCTGGTGAGGCTTTATAATCCTAAGCAATAACTGATCACAGAACTAAAACTTACAAGATGCATGATGTGTGGATAAGGTCCAAGAATCCTAACTCACTAAGAGTTTAAATCAGTAAGAATATGCCAAAAATCCCACAGCCATGTCTCAACCTTCCCTACAGTAAAATTCTTCATTTCTTCCTGTTAGCGAAAACCTCCTACCAGTAGCAAAACCTTCTACTGATGTATAAAGTGGTCATGATCTAACTGCAGAAAGGCTTCCTTTGAGATGCTCAAGTTCCCAGTGCCCCTCCTTTTAAAGCTAAACCAATGTTGAAACAAGCAGGGAGATACAGATAAATAATAGGGTTTCTTATGTTACCCTGCATAGCTCACACTAATACATGCAGCATTTACTTTCTCTGAATTTCTAGAGATTTGTAGGGAAATGGTTGCTTTTTCTTCCTACATTCTCTCCAAATGAGACTTCTCTGCCAAGAATCAGACATCCCAGCCCTGTACCACACTGGATAAGAACCTGAGACACAAGGGGAGCGAGTTCAGCATACTCTAAGTGCCAGGCAGCTATTTAGATCACCTTGTCAGACCATCCAAATACAACTTTGTTTGGAAACTTCCACAAATTTATTCAGAAACATTCTTCCATTCCACAAAATATGTCTGCTATAATCCAACTGTAACAACAGCCAGCAGGGATACTGTTACTCTTGTCACAATTTAATCAACAGGAAGAAATTACAATTCAACCAAATAATGTAGTACTGCCTTACCAGGGGAAATCTAGGGTGCTTAGTTCTGCTGAGCAGACCTATGCCAGAAGAAAAAGGCCAAGGTTTTCTGATGAAGGGCTTTTAAAAAAAAAGTAACGTAAGAAACAGCTCCTCACAGCAAGAGGCTACAATTTATGTTGAAGATGGAAGCAAACTTCTTAATACACCAGTTTCCTGTGTCAGCAAGAACACTTTTGGAGACAAAACATCTAAAGAAATCCTCTCTTCAGAGCAGCATGAGATGTTAATAAGAAAAATAACCACCCCTGTTGTGTTATTCCTCCTCTCACAACTGGTAAACATGACTAAAGAGTTTCAATATGCCCAAGTAAACTTTAATTGCCAAGCAGATAACCTGCTGTGTAATCATCCCTCAAAGGTCCTCTTGCAATTAGTAGACAGAAGAAGAGCTGTATATCTGAAAACTTTTTCTGCACCCCAAAGGTCAGCTGGCTGAAGAACAGATTTCCCTTCTTTCCTTACAAACTTGTCTTCCTTATGTCCTTAAAGCACCACATCTAAAACACTTACTATATTATAAACCCGATATCTAGAAAAAAAACACTTGAATCAAGTCTTCAGAACAAGGCAAAAGTGGAAAGCTAGAAGTTATATTTGGCAACCAAAAACATGTTTGATGGGGGAGAGGAAGGAAATAAAGATTAAACTAAAATCCACTATTTGGTTTCATGACTCCAGGAGAGAAACACCAGCACATTCCTCCATCACTAAACTCAAATTCCTAAGATCCTAATCACCTAAGTTCTGCCTCACGATTCACACAAGATTTTGTTGCAAATGTATAAAACACTCCTACAGAAAACATCTGCTCTAGGCAAATTGCAGAACCTCTCCAAACACAAGTAAAATCCAGATCAGAAAGGTGCATTTTCCATTTAACTCTATTGCCTCTCCTATGCAAAAACTGTGATGATGAAACTGGAGTATCTTATGTTAATGCCTTATGTCAGATGAGATCTATTTGCCTCTTCATAAGCTCTGCATCTCAAGAGCAGAATGTCGGTAAGCTCTTTTCTCAACTCTCACCCACTCTAATATGCTTGAGATCCCCAAACTGTAATACCAGCATTAGGCAGGCAATGCAGCATTCACAACTTGACAATCTCCTCTGGAAATTCAGACAAGAAAATTCTTAATCCAAACACCCTTCCATTTCCTTCCCTAAAAAAAGAATTCACTTCAAAAAAAGAGCAGCCTGGGCAAGCAACCGACAGCTGTTAGAAATCCTAAAATGAACAGCAGATTTTTGTAAAGCAAGACAGACAGTGCTACAAAACACTGTATTCATGCCAGTGCTGGCCAAGGTTTCATGACAAATTGGGCAGCTTGGATTCAGAATAACTCTACAGCTGATGAAGCGGATCAGCTTCAGGCAAGTCATTTCCCCTGCACTGTTCCTCCCTCGCTCTCTCAGCCCATGCAGAAAGCATACTGCATAACTAGGATTGTGCATTCAGAGCAGACATCAAACAGCACCCATTTCCTGAAAGCAGGGCTCAGTACTACCAGTTCTTCCCACTTCTGCCCCATGCAAGGTATTTTAAAAGCTCAGAATTCAAAATTATCTCCAGTGATCTATGACAGAAAAAAAAACCCTATGAAGACCAACAGGGACCAGATATTTTTTCTGCATGTAGACAATGGAACATAAATATAAATCGAAAAGTCAGACTGCATCACAGCTGAGGATCAATCTCTACCAAGAAGTATTGTTTTCAGATGCTGAAAGAAGCTATACAAAACACCATGCAACCTCCACTATTCAGTGTGCTGCTCTCCTCCATTAGTATCAATCCTTAAGTATTACATGCAAAATTAATCTCTAACCAGCTCTTTTCCTGTGTCTAAATCCCAAAGCAGTACCATTTGGCCTCCAAACAAATGCACTGGCAAACACTGAAGAGCTGCATTACTGAGCATACCAGAATGAGATCAGGCCAATTTTGTTGAGCTTGATAGGAGAGTTATTGTCTGAAAAGAATAGATCAGGGATCAGGCATTCTCACCTCTAGGAGGAAAAAAAAAATAAAATCCAACATCTGTCAGGAACTAAAATAAGATACCCCCTCTTAACATCACCAATGGAAAATGATTGGTCATTCATAAATCTGCTTCATAGACAAGAGTCAAGTTAGATATCTAAATGCTTTTGAAAAAATTTTACCTGACTCCCCCTTTATCTCCTTTGGTTTCACAAAAATCTCCCCAAATCTAACCCCAGGTCTATGACTGTATGGGAGGTTACAGAGCCCACTCAGGGATGCCCTTCAATTCTAGGTTGTCCCACCGCAGTTCAAAGGTGCAGCACAGCAGTCCCTGTCCAGCCTGAACTGCCCACTGTGGGACACAGGCTTCCAAAGTCCCTAGCCCTCCTCAAGCTCTGATCATTTCTTAGTATCCTACAGCTGGAGAAAGTTCCTCCTCTAACAAGAAATAAATTCTCTTCCATTTCCCCCACATCACTTATAGGGAGAACAGAAGGAGGAAACAAAACTGGGTACCAAGGAATATATATGAAGCAAGCAGGCAGCTACAGCATGTTTAAGGAGGAGGAATTAATTACAAGCATATCTATAATTTTCAGTGCACAAAAATAATAACAAAAGCAGCACTGGAAAACTGTGGAGACACTGATTAACTACAGTCCATCGCATGAATTTGCTTAGACAAATGCACAGTATCTCCCAAGATTTCTCCAACATCACAAGACTGAAGCAAAGTCAACCATCTTCTGAAAATGTCCATGGAAGTCTTGAAACACTTGCTAGTCATAACTAGCCAGGGAAAACTAACTCCCTGTCCTTGAGAGGGATAAGCAGCTTAACTGACCCCATGCACTACTGCTTTAAATCCAATCCATTAGCCAATGAAAACTTCCAAAGGCATTCCAGGTCAAACTAACTTCTCTGTCAGATCACCTTCTCTTCAAGCCATGCATGAAAGTTACATGCAGGCATAAGTTACAAATATTTTCACCTGGAGCCCTGGTAAACAAATTTGAAGCTTCATTTCACTTTTTCTCCCATCCCAGCATTTACTGACCTAAATATGAGGTAGAAAATGGAATTACATGCAATATGCAGCAGGAACTGTAAACAGCTCAAGAGAATTACTAAATGATGCCCTATAGAATTCACAAAGGTATCAGATTCTAAAAAAAAGTTGTCATCTCATTTATACACCTATTAATTACACACTAACCCACCAGCAGGACTACCATGAAGCTTAAATGTCAAATCCTTACCAATATTTTTTACTTCAGCAATCAGCGTTTACCAGAAGCATGGAACCTGTCCATTCAAGCTATATTAGCCTCAACATGGATTAACAAAGATGAGACAGATACAAATTTACCAGGTAAGAATTCCAGTATATGGATATTAAAAGGAAAAATATTAGAGGGTTAGTCTTGAGAATCACAATTTGTCATGCACAAAGTCAGGCACATGTGAGCACATATTGAGAACAGTAAACCTGAAGTCCTACAAACACCAAAGCCAAGACATGGACAGGTTCCATAACAACATACAATACTCAATATTCACAGGTTAGGCAAACTTTTCTGTACTTCAAGGAAGAATCTTGTTCTGTCACATACACTGGAAGATGCCAGTAAGAATGGCTTTTCTGCATGCAGGCATTGTTTTAATGAATATATCTAAAGAAGAGGCCAGATTACCATCTGGACTACATTCACTTCAAGGCTGCCTCACTTTTTCTTTAGTTCTGGCTGGGGAGACATGCTCAAAGCAGCATCTTCAGAGATCTCAAGCTTAATGAACAGAAAAGCTGCAATTTACTTTTTTCACTAGTTTATCTGGAAAAAAAATAAAGAACCATACTAACCAGATTTTAAACTGGTGTTTTCATTTTCAGTTCTCCACCAATGAATTACTCATGTTTACCAATATTTCTGGATGATCATCTGCTTCAATTTTTCATCTTTCTGAACAGAGGAGGAAGCTTGAATCGGTGGCCCAGATATTAACCTGCCCACTACTTCAGTAAGTCACCTCTTAAATGTCTTAACTTGGGAGAAAAAAGTACAGCTGGATGTCTTCCCATAAAGACATGCTTGCAGACAAATTCTGAGTAATATTTCTTTGATCACACTAGCTGTTTATATTTTTGTGAAAAATGTAGACAACTTCTTCTGTATTGTTTTTGATCTCTGACCTCCCTCTTTTTCATTTTCTCAAGTCTATTCTCCCCTCCAGCAACCAGCTTTACTCCCACAAAGGACTGAGGACAGATTTTTTTCTTCCTCCCTCCATCTTATCCATTTATGCTTTCCCTTTCTTCTACATGCCAATCCTTACCCCATGTGAAAAAGAAGCTTGAAAGCTCTACTATACATCTCACAGCCACAAATTAAAGCTAGCAGACAAAAGAAAGGCATAAAAGTCACTGAGACATCAAGAAATAACACTCAGGTTCCCCTACTTCCAGCAGCTGAATGAGGATGTTAAGACTTTGTTTAAAGACACCACTCCTGCAATCTTTTCAGGTTTTCCTCTTCTATGGAAAGGGAATGCCTTAACTTTAATTTTTTTTTCAGTGCTAACCACACAGCAGTAAAGATTTAGATAAATACAGAAAAAACAAGACACAGATTTTCCAGTTGTATACATCATAAACGCGTTCAACCTTCTCCTAATTGAGATTGGTAAATACTGACATTTTCCCCTTCCTTAGGTTTTTGTTGCAGCAATCTAAAAACACTAATAATGATTCATAATAGCAACAATATTTTATTAAAACCAGATACTTTTCACAGCGTCACTTTTCTCAAAATACAGAATTCCAGAGAGTAGGGTCGACATAGTGCTTAGAGATACGGTGTAGTTGGGAACTGTCAATGTTAGGTTAATGGTTGGACTGGATGATCTTCAAGGTCTTTTCCAACCTAAACTATTCTGTGATTCTATAACATGTATATCACAGCCTGACAGAGCTCCTTTGTTTCATTCTTTTCAAAGATAGTATGTTTTAGCTGTATGGAAGCAAATATAGATGAACTAAACATCATCAAAACAGCAGTTTCCACAAACCTTGCCCACAGCATTTAAAGCACCAGCAAGAAATGTGTTCAAAGACATCACTTTCAGTATTTTCTGTTAAAAATGCTATGCAACTATCCACAGCCTTGCCAGAATGTTACTGCCATTTACAGGCAAAGAAACAAAGGAAAAAGGATGCATCAAAACCCACACAAATTATGAGAATCTTCTGGTTGGTAACCCTATACTTATTGCTCAAGACTACATAGCTTCAGAGGAGGTAACTTAGAAATGTGTGGTATGGTATTTTGAAATTAGAACCAGTATTTTAAACATTTTGTATATTATGCATCACTGGTCTTTAATCTTTAAAAAAAAAGTGATGACAAGAAGCAACACCAAGCAAGAGCAAGAGGAGCATGAAACTGACAACAGTCCAAAGCAATTCATGAAACAATTCATAGGAGGGCACCTGCACCTATTGAACAAGCATGCCTGGCTTCTTGAAACTTCCCATAGTTCTGAACTCAGCAACTCACAAAAAAAATCTGTAATGGTCAAAGTGAATACAAAGATTCACCCATGCTGTAGGAATTAGCAAAAAGCAGACCCAGAAAATGAAGGTTCTGAAATTGAGTAATCTGCCTAGAAATAAAGATGCATCTTGAGAGTAACTAAGCTCTAATTTTAAATCTTTCAGGGGTTTCATGAGGGCAGGAATTACATCTTCTACACGTTTTATAATCCATCAGAAAAAAAAAAAAGTGTCTGGTCTCTTTTGATCCTGGCCTTTATCAGCAACACTGCAGAAGCTGCAGGATTTATTTTTTTTTTTCCCAGTTTCATTCCCCACCGCTTCGCTGATGGGCAACCCCAGGTACACAGAGAGAGCACAGCTCAAAACCCGAGGCTCTCTGTGGTGGCTATCAGACACACAAAATTAGTCTCCTGCCTGCTCTTCCTGCTTACAGCACCACATCATATAGATATTCAAATACATTAATTTAACAAAGAAACAAACTTCTGGTGCTAGCATTCAACCTGACATAAGCAGTACTTCTAAGCATGAAAAAAACTTTTTGAGCATGAAAAGCAAAGGCTGTTTCAACATGTGTTATTCTGAGTAAAATACTCAATGATCAAAAGACATTACATTTCACTGTAGAATTACATTTGCCCAAATAACCACACACATCAAACCTGAAGTGTTGCTTGAGAAAAATCCTGAGATGTTTTGCCTTCACTTTGTTTTTATCTCAGGACAGACCTAGTTACCTATTGGTAAAAAATAAACAGATAAAAATAAAACCCACTTTTTAGCAATGAAGAACAGGTCAAAGAAAAAAAAAAAGAGGGGGAAGTAAAGGAAGAGGCAGGAAACAAAGGGAGAGTACAATCCAGAGTCTAGGATCAAACTTGAATCCTTACCCTTGCTTCCCCATAGGTAAACATGCCGCAGATAAGAATAACCCCTGTAGCTGAAGTCAGCCTGAAATGCAAATAGAGCATCTGTGATCTCTAGTCATTCAGCAACACGGGGATCTCCTCAAGGTGAAAGGAAGGAGAAAACAAACACAAAAAGAAAAATCCATGGAAGTCAGGAAGAAAGATGAGTAGAAAGATGAGACAGGAGAAAATGAGACATTTCCCAGTAGACAAATCATTTCCCAGTAGAAATATGAGACATTAAAATAGGGAAAGAATGTGCAAGACTTCTTGTGAGGGGAAGAGAAGCTTATCTAAAGCAAAAGGCCAGAAGTCCACAACAGAGTTAAAACTGGCTGGTCATTTAAAATGTTAGTAATAAAAAAGCATCTTTTCCTGATAGCTTCTTCATGTGGTTTCTCTGGTAGCCATATCTGAAGAGAGGAGTACACACATTCAGTTATCTCAGAAAGGCACAGGAAAATGCAAATGAAGAGACAAACATGTGAGAGTCATTCAACTTGTCATCCTTCCAAAGAAAGAGATATTACTACATTATGAAACCACCATTTTGTTTAGTAGAAACTTCTAGACAACTTCTGAAATCTACTTCTCAGCTCTGAAGCATTTAATTAGGCCAATCGGTCTTGATAAATGACTGCCTCTAGAGTTTCTCTGTGGTGTCCTCAGCTCTAATGAATCAATGTCCCTTTTGCACCTCGTATTATAACCCAGTAAGTTCCTTCCTCAGCTTGAACTTCTGCTTCTACTATATAGCAAGTCAACATCACCAGCCACTATGGAATAAGAGTACAAATGCAGATGAAACTAATTTACTAGGGTGAGAAAATATAGAAAAATGTATTTTGTACTAGCAGGTAAGCCATCACTTTCACATCACGTTTACTCTTCAGACACCCAATCTCTGCTTATTTCACAAACATTTGTGATATCTTCTCACCAACATTCATATTTTTAAAATTCTGTTGCTTCTATAAAGAAAGTCATTAAGGAGCTATACCATACTTTTGCTCAACAGTTACTGTTTTGGATTTTTAATGTTTTTAGTGAACTTGGATATATTACAACAGATATATCTGAGCTAAAACAGATTTGTTATGTGTTGTACTAAATTAAAAAAACACAACAAAAGACATATTACACCTGTACCTCCCAGAAGTGTGAGTTGATTATATAATCTCCCTCTTAATACCAGAGGCACAAATAAAGTAGAAAGAAAAAACAATTGTAACTTTATAATACGCAGTAATAGTAACAAAAGAGCAGTAAACCACAGTCTTCATTTCCAGCTTCAGCAGGCTCAAGGAGCAGACACACTTTGGATGACACCAACATTCTTCTCCAAAAAGAACGAGTCTGAAGAGCATAGTATGAATGTGAAAGAGACTACAAGTTTCTGCAATTACTGCTTGAAGAAGGGTTATTTTTAATTTATTAGTTATTGGCAATCCTGAGGAAGAAGTGTTGCGCTCTAAGCCATTTCTTCTTTGTCTGTATAAATTAATGAAGATCAGTAACTGTCATTTTACCAGTGTAGACACTGCTCAGACTGTGATCAGGTTGTCTCTCTAAACTCACCATATCGTCACCTCAGGCTCTGTCTATTCTCTACCAATGATTCCCTCTCTACAGCTTGCATTTTTGAGGCACTGTGCCCAGAATTTAACATTGTGGGCACTCCTAACAGTTTGGAAGAACATAAACTGTCTGGGGCTGAATAATGAGAATGTTTTCTAGGAGATCACTGCCTTCATCAATTCTTAGTTAAGTCTGAGGGTGTCTTGCAATACAGTATACAGTGGTTCAAGCTTACAGTAAAGGAAAGGAAAAAAAAAAAATCTTTCTCACTAGCTGCCTATTGAAAATAGTTTCAACACAACTCATCAGCACACTTCCACCAGAAGCCAGTGTGAATGAATAAATACAAACTGAGCAAAAATATTGTGAACACACTATTTAGCAATCCTACAGTATTTATGGCAACTTCTTAAGTGTTTGGTAAACATTTATGCTTCAGAAACTGTGAAATAGAAAGGACTAAGAGTGGGAAAGAGATAAGGAGCTTTCAAGAAGAAACAAAGCCACAGTGGGTTTGGAGAGATAATGAGCATACTTGAACATTTATTCCTAAAACCTCTGTCACAAAAATCCTTATGTGAAGATAACTGAGAACAAAACACTTGCAGAAACACTGGGCTTCTTTCATTTACAATGAAAAATACAACTGTTCTAAAAAGTGAGAAGGGAAAAGGAGAAGATCATAGTGGGTCTCATAACAGTTTCTGGGAAAGAAAAGCCTATCCAGAAAAGTGGAGAAAAGGCAAGTGGGTGCATTCATTGGTAAAAAGGTAAAAAATAGGTGGAATATAATTTGATATGGAAAAAGGTGAGTTGGAGCCACAAACCAACTCAGGGAACCGGATGGTTCTGAATACACTGCAAGATCTTGTTCTTCAAAACACCCATTCACTTTAACTTCAGAAATGAACCCCCTGTCTGCCTAGTACAGATGAAAGCTTCTTATCAATGATATATACAGGCAACAGCTAAATATCAATTACAAGCATCACCTCATTCAAAATGGAAAAAAGGAATAAAAAAAAGGAAAAAAAGCAATAAAGGCAGTCTAATGAGAGAACAAGCCATTCCTCAAATAAGCATTCAAAATTATGAAAGGAATCTTGGTATTCCCAAAACTGACATGCTTTGCTGAAGTCTCCTCTGAGATTTCACTACAGGTGAATCAGCGGAGACTGAGAGCAGTTTCAAAGTCTAAGAGCATCCATAAAGTGGATGCAATGCATTCCTCCTCCACATTTAAAGACAAAACTCCCTTCCGAAAAGTAATATATGAAGACTTTACCACAGTGAAAATTAAATGAGGGAAAATCAACCAGTTACAGTCCCATTTTTCTGATGTAACTACTCAAGTTAACCTGATCTTATAAAGAATTCCATTCCAAGATCATATTAGAGGAACTCAGAGATTTTTCTCCATCTTTCATCATCTTTCTAGCAAGCTGATGGGGTAACTGACAAACAAGCAAGTAACTCAACTTTCTGGTGACCCTCTCTGGTGACCACAGTGAATACTGTGTATATTTGCAAGCTACCCCAAGCCTTATTGTTAAATTTACAGTAAAGGTAATCATAATATTAAAAATGCCCAAGTAGGAAATTAAAAGTTGCAAAAAGTAAGAAAACCATAATGGATGTGTAGGCAGTTTGTTTAAGAATAGGACTCCCCAGTCAACAGCACTTCCATCAGTCTCAGGAGGATTCTCTTTGAACTAATTAATGAGGAACTGGATGCTCAAAAGGATGAACTGGAAACAATTGAAAAAGCTAGAAATCCTTTCTATTAGATAACTTGTCTGGCTGATTCCAAATCAAAACACAGGCTGAGCTCCAAACTGGAGGAAAAAACTACCAGAATATCATTCCCCTTGTTTTCTCTTAGCATTTAACACCAAAGAATTCAGTGTCTAACATCATTTCTTGTTTGCATAGTTGCAAACTACATCACAGGCCACTGAAAAATTATAAACTGTGGAAATAAAAACACACGGCTCAATTCAGAATGATCACATTTTAGAAGACTCACTACAACAGACACCCTCAGGATCCAGCAAGTTCTTAATACAAACTTTTATGACTACAAAAACACAGTAAAAAAGACGTGTTAAAAATAATTTAAATTGGTATGGGAGTTCTCAAATTGAAGGAGAACCCTGATGATGACAGATCTCTCATCAGACCAGACTTGCTGGCAACACACTGCATACAGTAAAGTTGCTGCAAGTGTTCCATGTTGGTAATATCATATGTGACTTTGTTGAGTGGATAAATAATTATTTAGGCAGCAAATCCATGTTCACATACTTCTCAAAATAACTCTGACCAGAGCCTGGAAATTGCCAGCAAAAGCCTTAAAGCAGGCACCAGTATCCTTTCAGAATGTCTCTCTTGTTAAAGTAAGACTTTTGTACAAAGGAATTAAGTCTCTCTACACATAAAATCTGAAAAATATGAACCAAGTACCAGCGATACAACCCCTCCTTATGCAGGTTTGCAGAACCCCAAACAGCAACATCTCACTATGGTGTAAATGATTACAATTATCACAACAATAATGTCAGCTACTGTGTTTCTCATGTCAGGAAAGAGGCTGAGGATTGAAAATATGCACAATCTAGTGATTCTTCATTTTAATGCAACAGGTCGATGACAGCAGAGAGAGCAATCGCTGTTTGCTTTTATTTCGGTCAAGAGAGCTAAAGGAACTAGGCCAAGACCCAGAAAAACACACAGTTGTATGCTGAACCAGTGGAGAACTGGCTAAAAGCATCTCGAAGTTGAACAAAAACGATCACCTTTTCAAACATCAGTCTGACTTGTAGATCTGTAGAAACGAGTTTCATACACCTCTGCCAAGCTATAGATGTCTATTTCCACAGCAGTATGTTTTCAAAACTTCGGCTCCTTTCCAGCAAGTTAACCTATGCAAGAAGACTTAAAGCAAAACATGAAGTTTATATGCTTTGCCCTGTGCCCAATGTTTATTTCTACATCTAAGGATTCATAGCCTTAAAAAAACCAACACCAACACTGTTCCCCTTCTTTACATCAGCAGAATGTTCCAAACTAAAATCAATGTGTCCTGGCAGCAGGATCCAAGAGAGCTATGCAACTCGGACATGTATTCAGCATTTCTCTCTCTTTGTTTTGGGTTGGTTTTTTTAAAAGTTTCCATCCTACCCTCAACTCTAATCCTGACTAGTCGGGAGACACAGGTGGTTACATTCACACAACTAGGGACATTTCTCAAATTTATTAAAAACTTAGAACTCAAGCCACTCTGGAAAGCCTACGATTAATGCAAAGTGTACTTTCTTAATCCAGTGACAAGTGAACATTTGTCCATAGTATAACACAGCCAGATTTCAGCACAATTCAATATAAATTGCATTCTCTGGTCACGTAAGTCTAACATTCAAAGGAGAACGAAGTTTTGCAGTTCCAGCTAGGGAGATATTAATGAGGCAAGTGATGGTCACAAAGGTCAGCAATAACAGGAAAAGTACTAACACTGGATTGAAAGAAAATAAAGGGGATAAAATTAGGAGTAGAAAGAGCTTGTGTAATTCCTGCTAACTCTATATCTAGCTCTGCTTAGTGTAAACACCACCTTAATTCTAGGGTCATGATACATCAGGATTAAAGTGAAATTATGCTTCAGATTAAAAAAAAAAATTAGTAGCTATATAATTTTTAATATTTTTAATTTGCTAACGTTATCTATTTTCCTGCCTGCTATTAAAAATAAATTACTATCAAAAGAAATATAACAACTCCTGAGGCAGACACACTTAAGTCCGATGACTTGAGACAGTCTTAAGGCCCTCTTGCCCTACTACTGCAAAAGTTTGCTAATTTACTAGAAAAAGGTAAAATTTAAAGAAACAGGTAAGGAAAACAGGCTGCTCTAGACAATGATGGCTTACAATGCCTCTACATGAGTAGTTTTATGAGTTACAAAAACCTCTGTGAAACCTTAGTGTATTTCAATCAAAGCAAGTAAGAACCTATGTATAGTTATTCCAAACCAAGTCTGTAATTTGTATAGAAAACTGTTTTCAGATTTCCAAGAGCAAGAGCACCAAATATACTCAGAAAAGCAGCACTACAACACTGCAGAGCGCATGTAGGTGAAAACTCACGCAAAAGACATCTTTGTCTTAAGATGCCCAGAAAATTTTCAGTTCCAATCTTTGGTCAAAAGTTATTCTGACACTGATCCTACATGTGACTTCTCTACAACTTTGACATTCATTCTCACCCACTAATCTCCCTTGCCCTACAACTTCCACGAGTCCAAACAGCATCCCAGTGAAACTGAGTGACCTCACCTTTCATTTTGACAGTGGGAGAATTGGGTCCAGCCGATTGCTTCCTCCATCCTCTCCAGTTCTGGCAAAGGCTCTCTGCCTCAGAGATGAAGGAACAAAGAGAGTCTTCTTCAAAGCGATCAGAGTCTTCAAATGAAAACCTCTCCCCGTCCTCCCACTCTGCGAACATGAGTTCCATCACATCCAACAGGCGACGTGGGGGAAAAAGAAGACAGAAACAGCCCTGCTCACTTTTAACAGGTGGATGGACTTAAGGGCTCCTGCAATGCTTAAAATCTCAATTTTGATTCGATCCCCATACTACAGTACCAGGAAAAACAGAGCCAGCGCTATGTGAGGTGGAAGAAGCAGTATTCAACTAAGGGGAAGCTCGTAAAAAATCTCAGAGAAAAGAGAAAAAAATAAAACAAAAACACACACACAAACAAACCCTCCCCCCCCCAAGTTCTTTAAAAAGTTAAAAAGATGCTTATGTCCACAAAATGTACTTGAGTCGGAGGGGGGGTGCTCAGTCTACGAGAGCTGCCTCCGGGCGGGACAGGTGCCTGCGGGCACACGGAGGGTCTGAAGGCTTCCGACGCCAGCGGCCCCGGCGCCGGAGGGCGAGGGAAGGGGCCGGTTTCCTCCTCCGGGGCTCCCGCTGGGGGAAAGCAGGTATCTGTGCACAGGGCCAGGTCTCCCTGAGGTTGTGCTTTTCTCACTCTCGGTGCAGGAACCGGAGGGAGGGCGAGGGCGGGAAGGGGCAGCGGAGGGGGGA
>NW_020799105.1:3601032-3639136 GCF_003259725.1 Athene cunicularia
TCCCTGCCCGGCGCGGGCACCAAGATGGCTCCGCGCTTCCCAGCTTCACCTGCGCCACCCCCCCGCCAGCTGAGCCCTACTTCCGCCGCGGCGCTTCCGGCTTCCGCTGCCGGGGCTCGGCGGGCGCGCGGGGCATGTCGGGACAGGCGAGCGCTGTGTATTGAGGGACCGCGGGCGTCCCGCACCTCCCAGAGGGGTGGGCCGAGTCTCGACCCGGCCCGGCGGCCTTGCCTTGCTCTTCGGGGTCAGCGAGGAAGGGATGAGTGGAGACAACTGCCTGTGGAAAACGGAGTGCCCGGTAGCCGGGTTCGGCTCCCTGTGAAGGCGGGCGTCCCAAAGGAAGGCCACGGTGCTTGGCCGGGGCCTGGCGGTCGCTTCTTAACAAACGGGTGCACCCGGGAACATGCCGGAGCAGCGGCTCGCAGGGCGGTTTGGCTTTGAAGGGCTGTAATAAAACGAAAGCTTGCCTGTTGTACCTGCACGTACTGCCAAAGGCAATGGGACAGGATGAGTTTTGCTAAAATGTGAGAGTTTACCACCAGAACATAATGCAGACAAGTTGCATGAGGTAGAAATAACAGCTGTGATCATCTGATTCGAAATGAAATAAATACCAAACCTCACACTAACGTTTTCTATTAAACCCCAAGCACTAGTCTGAAAAGATGACCACGGAAAGAACACAAAGGAAATAAAAAATTAGGGCAATATGGGTCTTAGAATAAGAAGCCTTGTTCAAAAATATCAGTCAAACCACAATGACCTCTTAGGCCAAAAAAGCCCCTTGTTCTCTAATGCAGGCCCCAGGGAAGGAGGCAGGTATCTAGGGAGTTGCAGGAGTCAACACCTCCAAAATGAAAACACAAGAAGTAACTCACATGCTAGTTTTGTAAGGAGATGCATAGGTTAGGCAAGGTTGTAATATCCTACCCTCCCCTGAAGGGTGGGGTGGGGGCTTGTTCTTATGTATGTAATGCTTAGCCGGTTTAAGATCTTGCACACAAAGATGCATTACCAAAACATCCATCAACTGTAGGAAGTACGTTTACTTGTGTAAATGTCAGATCCTTCAGTGCCTCCTAGTATACTATAACTTCTGGGAAGGGTCAGAACGCTGAGCAAAGGAAGGTGGTAGCTTTCCTACCAGTAGAGAAAAAATGAGAGTCCACAGCCTCCTACTCCTGAAATCTTTCTCCCAAACTTCATCTAACAATGTGTTGCTTGTCCAAATCCACTGATCTAAAAGTACTTACACAATTCTTTTCAGGAATCCTATTGAGGAGATATCTGAGGTAATAGTCAGATACACAAGAAAAGTATTTGCTTCATGTCCTTTTACATATAATATTTTTTAACTGAATAAACTCTCACAACATTACTGGACTTGCTGTGCTTTTTTACTCAGAAATTTTTGCCATCAGGCTATCCATATACATTTTCATTTCACAGGAAGAGCTCATTTATACTCATGCACACATACATATGGCAAGGCTTAGCATCTGATGGGTGATACTATCTTTAATATTCTGTTACACAAAAATATGTGTTTCAAAGCCTATTAAATCAATTCAGGATATCTGAAATTCAGACTCTTTCTTGATGAAAATAAAAGAATTGCCTAGAACCTGGTTTTCAGCTATTGAGGAATACTATTAATTAACAATAGTTGTTGTAATTTCTGTATGAGCTGATGACACACAGTTGGGCAATTAGGTAATTACTGTGCTCAGTCCCTTTCTACAGTGTGCAGGGGCAGACAGAGAGTGATACTTAGCAGGGCCTGGAGACTTAGAGCATCGAGTAGAGTAAAATGCTTTGCCCTTAGTTCTGCAAAGTCAAAATGTTTAGACCTTGGTTCCACAAATGATAGGATACTTGATATCCTCAAAACCACCACAGCAGTATGTCAGTGCTGAGCTGGTGCAAAGTGACTCTCCTGATAGAAAGTTCACAGATGTCTGAAGGAGGATCTTCATCAGTGTAACTCTAGCTAGTACCACAGCATTCTTCACACTTGGTACTTCACTGTCTAGCTCATGGGTTCTTCTTTTCCTTTTTTCTGTTGTCAATGATCTGAGGTTCAGGAATATCACTTTTGTTTTCTTCAGGTAGGTTTAGTCCAAGTACCCTCTCACCTATGAATTTACCAGAACTGGAGTTTTGTTAACATTTTATGAAATTACTTGGATTAAAACTACCTCAAAATGCAATGTAATACCTAACAAACAAAAATTTTGATCTGATCAACCCAAAGTGGCCCAAAATCATAGCCAAGGTCAAAACAACTCAGTCACAGTGCAACATGCAAACGTGATGATTGTCTTCATCCTTCAGAAAAAGCATAGTTTTCATCCAGCATAGCCCACTGCAGTCTTACCAGGCAGAGGTACGGGAGCTGTTTGGTTTTGGGAGGTGAAAATTTCCATGCATGCACTGTTATGAGAATTTGAGGAATGATGCAGTTATCTGAGCACCTGCTCAGGTGCTCTTGTGGACACCTCAGTGACCCAAGTCAACGCAGAGTACAGGTTCTGACCTGGTCTCATAAGACAACTGTCAGTAATGAATACTCCTTGTCAGCAGGGCTTCTGTTCCATGGTTTGAGGAGGATAATCACCTCTTGAACTAAGATGCAGAAATAATTCTCCAATTCAGCAGGGCAGAGCTTGGGGCTCACCAAGTTCAAGGACAGTTTTCATACTCCAGTAGAAGGAAAGAAGGTAAGAACAAGAATACTATGAGAGAAGAGACTATGAGGGAGCAGGGTGATTCTCCCAAGGTCAAGCATCTGAATCAAATACTCCAAGAAGATGTCCAGTCTCTAGAATCTGTGGAGGGTGGGATGAGGGGACACTACTCCAGGTAAGAAAGTCTTGCTTAGTGCATCCCTTCATTAATTTGAGATGGTTCTGTTTTGTCTTGATTTGTTTCTGGGTGCTCTGCCAAGTGCTGGGCTCTGCCAAGAAGCAGCTCTCAGGCTCTCTGCTCTCACTGTTTCTGTCTGAGTGCACACGCCTACTGCATGCCATGCTGGTATCACAGCCAGAACCTCCCAGCCTGTCCATCTTGCAGGGCATGCCCACCACGCTGTCTCCCCAGCCTTGGTCTGGGGAGGTGCAGCACTACCCTACTCCAGGTGTCTTGTCCATTCTTACACCTTGTCCTGAACTCCCTGTGTCTGATGCAGCTGGCAACAACTCTGAAGCAAATGGACACATGCACAGAAAAGACAATGAAGATGCATTTCTACAGTGTGCACGAAATTTCATATAACAAAGTGAGGCCTGTTTGCCACAGGGTTGGTGACTGTTCCTCAGTGCTGAATACTGAAAGAAAACAGAGGTGAAAATGGCTTTTCATGTTTTTCACCATGTTAATGGTTGGTTAATGCCAGACTGCGAATGATATCCTGAGGCTGGCTTGATGCTTCTCCCAAGACTTTTTCCCAGGTGGTGGCTAAGGTTGGTAACAGGTTGTTCTTCAAAGCAATCTACCACACATGTCCCCAGAATGCTTCAAAAGGTCAAGCAGGCTAGTGGAGGCAGGACATTGTGTGAGCCAGGTACAAGACAGCATGCCGTAGCACATCATGGCAAAGTTCTATCTTGTGTTCTAGCTAATCCAACAGAAAAGTTTTCCTGTGTTGATGTCCAACTGAATCAAATTTGTGCTGCCAAATGATCTGTTAGTGCACAGCACAAGCAGTAATTTGAGAGACACACCTGCCTGATAATGGGAATTCTGGCAGGTTACATCAACAGCAGTCTGGGTCAAGGGCATTGCAGAGAATCTCTGCCACATGAGAAAGCAGAGATGCAAGAAGGTATCACAATACTTCGTGGAGTGTTGCATGAAAACAGGGTTTCCCCTGCAGGAAAATTGTTTCTCTGATGAGGAAAAAATTTGGAAGATTATAGGAGTCTAAAAATTTTTTTAAAATAGCTGAAATTTTGAAGTGTATTTTGATGATGGAAAAGGAGATGAAAGAATAGAAAATAAGAAACTAAACACATTGCATCCAAGGAATGAAGAGGTAGATACAGGTAAGATTCAGCACCCAGACCTAGATGTTGTGGTACTTGAAATGGCATTCATGAACAGGGACGGCATAAGCCTGGTGCTACTCACCAATATCTTTTGTCAACCTTATGTGCAACACAGTACTGTTAACTTTACCAGAATCCAGTAGAGAATACACATTACATCAAGAAAGGGAAGAGGAGAGGAGGAACAGTAGAGAGATTCATTAATGTGACATGCTTCAGTTATAAGGGTGAGTCAGCACATTATGTTTAACTGCATTAAATTGAAGCAGTCCCCATTACCATTCATTCTTCTTCCAGTTTTGGGATACCATAGGTTGACTAAATTTCCAAAGAAATCTTGCTTTCACTTTCTCAAACACCACAGTCTGAAAGCATGGAAGAGGTCATGAAAGTAATGATGCAAGCACAGCAGGGTGAACATTTGCACTTCTATCTTAAAATGCATTTCAAGAGACTGAAAAAATGTGTCTTCTGGCTTGTGCAAACTAGACTTGGCTGTGTTGTTCCCCTGGCAAACATGAGGGAATGCAGGTGTGATCACTCACTTCTCCTTGTCCTCAGGGCTATGGCTTGGAAAGGCACAGGAGTTCATAGAGACACATCCATTTTTTTTCCAGCCAATTTATTACATGAGATAGGCATGTATTTTCCCCTGTGGATCTCCCCGCATACAAAAACTATAGTCACTGATGAGGAGACCATGAAAAATAGTATCTGACAATTTCAGAAGTCCTCTGTTAGGAAGAAAGAAATTAAATGAGAAATCCTTTAGAGATGACAAGGTTGGCACTAAGATGGTTTCTCCCATACAGAGATGGGTTGGGTTGGTTTTTTTTCCTTTTCTTTTCTCTCTTATTTCAGAGGAAGGAAATTGCTGTTCACAATTCCTGTGCCACTGTTATACACAATTTTAAGAATACAGCATTTCATATGAGAGAGACGCATGTGAGTGCTCACACATACCCTGATTGCAACATTAACATTTGTTTCCTGTCTTAACCTCTCACTGGGGACTAAAAATCAAAGAGAGTCTGCATTGCACCCCAGAAGTGTCTGCTTTTCACTGGTGAGTCATGTGGTACTCTACAAGTCATATCCAGCATGGTTTTATTTCTGATTGCATGGTAAGTAAAATACATCCTTGCTATGGCTTGAATCTAACAATAACAAGACTCAATAACAAAATAAAGCACTCTAGAGATTTTATCACTGCTGATGCAGTGGGACCCAGCTGTTCAGCTACATTCTGACTCGGCAAAGATTTCATTGTCTTTTCACATGCAGTAATGCACTCAGAAATGACAATCAAAGGCAAATTTTTAAAGCACACATATGGCTTTATGTCTAAGTAATACATTGAATGTGCAGAAGAATAGTTTCTTGTGCTCCAGCACTATGACACTGTGGAAAATTACAGATAATTCTTGTATCTTAAGTTCCTGTTCCTCCCTAGAAGATTACTGTTTCATGATACACTGATCACTATTAATAACAGATATTAAACATCTCTAGAGACATTACGACTGACTACCATTGTTACTTATTTCAAAACACTGGACTTGCAGAACAGATGGAGCAAATACTGCTTTAGCACAAAAGAAGGGACATCACACAGCTCGTTTCCCCTTGCTCTGTTTCTAACTAGACAAGTGGCTATGCAAGATTCATGGAACCTTCCCAGACACTGCAAAGCTGCTCTGAGGAATCACAAGCTCCAGAAAACAAATTTCCTCCATTTGGATTGAGCAGTTTCCAATTTTTGACTAATTCTTTCCACAGGAGACTGAACTGATAGTGTCCAAGGTTCATTCTTTGGAATCTTAGAGAATATGAACATATGCCTGATATTAAAGCCTTATTCAAAAGTGAATTCACTGTTTGTGAGATAAGTGAATGGTACATACATACATGCATGGAAAATTGAGTCAGTAGGGGACCACTTTGCAACAGCTGTTAAAATTATTGTTATAAAACAGGAGACAACAATTAGCGCAAAGATCTTATGTGTGAACTACTACTCTTCAGAAGGCGTAAGATGCCATTTATAGAAAATAACGCCTGCAAAGATTGATGAGCATGTTTTGTCTGGTGTCTTGTATTTCACAGGCTACAAGTCTATTTTCCTCTTCCTTTCACAGCAACCTGCAGGAGCATTTGTTTTGTTTTTTACACTTTGTTCTTTCCTCTGCCATTACCAAAGTTGACAGTCTGGCAGGCTCTAATATGCACTGTAAGTTCACAGATAAATTAAAGGAGTAACATCAAGCTAAAAGGAACTGCAAAGAGATGTTCTCCATTTCTCAGAGAGGAAAGAAAACAACTGTTACATTTTTTTCATTTGATATCACATTTGGACATTTTCTCAGCTAAGGTGAAAAGACTGCAAAAGCAGTAATCTCTCTCTCCTTAGTCCAGAGAGCAGGTTGGATACCCCTTTTACGGAAACTCAGCATCTGATAACTCAGTTTGTCTATAGAGTGTATTATACCCTAACTAGCAATGTTATATCCTTGAAAGCTTCCTAAATACTCAGAGAAGCCTCTTCTGATGCAGGCATTAAGCAAAACATAGGTACCTTGGATTATTTTCAGTTTGCCAAAAATAAGCAAGGAAAGTTTCTAAATGTGACATTCTTTCTCTATCAATCTACAGTTTTAGAAATCAAAAATCGTAAAGATGCAAGTGCTGCTGTAGCTGGCTCTCAACACACCTTTGCTGTAGAAGTCAGGTTTCTATATTTGCTGTAGAGTGTACAGTCAGTTGGTATGTAAAGGATCGCTCTTAGGGTGACATAGGGAGTCCATTCATTCATGTCAAGACCAACATACACTATTCTGCAATATATGTAAGCAGACCTTGCCTAACTGCAGTAATCCAGCAAACTCAGAGGTACCTTGCTCTGCTGTATTTACATGCTTCTCACATCTTCAGGAGCAGAAGCTTTCTACATGCTAAGAAACCTGCTCTTTCAGATGAAACTGGCCATAGCAAAATTTGAACTATAGCTTCCTCTCAGCACTTAAATCTTTCAAAATATAAAGGTTAGGCACCTTAGCATTTAAATATAGGAATAACAGATTGCTAAGAAAAGGTGATTCTGAAGTGCAAGAACAACACTGTACAATATTATCTGGACAGTAAAATAGTCTATGTATTCTGCAGAGCCTTTCCTCAGAAAAATAATGTAACCTTGGAACTTAGGGATGTAAGGTTTTTTATTTTTAAAAAATTAATTGTTATCTCCCATCAAAATTCAATGGGAGGTTCAATTGTCAACTTAATTGTCAATTCAGCATAAGGTTCTCTCTTACAAAAAGCACTGTTGCAACAACCACACAGCAATGCTCCATTTAAGGAAACACCTTGAGAAGTTTTGTGCTCGTGAGCATAGGTAAGGGTGAGTGCTTTCCAATGTTTAACTGGCCTCTTGTGTAAGAAAGAGGACACATTAACAAAAATACTATGCATGATGCAGTGACTGGAAACTACCGTAGCTGCTAGATACAGAGATAATACCTCTCAGTCACTTTTCTGTGTCTGTAAGAAGCAAAGGAGAAGATTTTTTTCCCTAGACCTACTTACTTGAGCAAGTAGGACCTATTGCAGCATGCTCTGTAAAACAAATGACTTGATCCTTAAAATGACCTAGATGCTTATAGGTAAATAGTGTTCATCTCATTCTGTTTTACCTGATGTATTCAGGAGGCAAGCTCTTTGAACATGATCCTCCTCCTTTAGGATTTAGGGATTCCCAGATTATATCAGATGATTCTACTTTCAGCTCTCAGGGTAGCTGACCAGCCCTTAGTAGGTACTGATAGCTGGTTATTTTGTGAGATGACTGAAAGGCTACTAGCTTTTTCAGTCAGATCTTCATTTTCAGCCATGTGCCTGCAAAATGCTGTGACAAAGTCCTGTAAAATTTACCATCTCAAATTTTAATGCATTTCCCAAAGTAATTTCCTATGTCTTCCTGAGGGAAGAAAAGTAGATTTGTGTAATTCTCTCATCACATTTAGTGTTGAATCTAGCAACCTATATTTATTCAGAATGGTTAAATAATAGTAGCAGGAATTTACTGAGTAGTGGCATGCTCTTTACTTATTTCTTCAGGCATCTTGTGTGTGGATGCTCCTGCCTCAGCTGAAAAGAGGCATCTGATTCAAACAACAACAAAGTTTGTCAACAACAAAGTTGCATCAGTTTAAGCAAATTGTTAAACCTGTGTAACTGTGAGGACAAGCCTTGTAGGACAAGAAAGATTTTCCAAGTCTTAATCAACCCAGCTGTGGTTTAAGTATTTGGGGAGTTAAAGGGTTTCTCTTGACACCTCAGTATAGTTGTACTGAATCACAGAATCTCCTTCTTAGTCTTGCTAGAGATAATGAAATGGTAAACCTGAAGCAAAGGACCTTTCCTGTATGTGTTTGGTTACTGATTCTAAAAAAACAGAGTGTTCTGTAGCTTGAACAGTACATTTGTTCCCTCTTAAACAGGTCTCCATCCCACAATCAGAGGTTATAATCCTACTTTATCTCCAGCAAGCCTGTACATGCAAGTGGGGAGGGGGAAAAGAGGAAGGAAGGAACTAACCTTTAGTTTAGAAGCACATTTTCTTCTTTGCATACAGCTCAGTTTTACGCAGAGCAGATTAGTTAAACTGCAAAGAAGAGTTTGTTGTTGTTGTTTGAAGGGGTTTTTTTCTGCTTTTGAGAAGAAAGTAACAGAGAAGTATAAACCTTTGAAGTGGTTTCAGCTGAGTTGTCCAGTTACCTTGCCACAGTAAATCTCTCCCACGCTCCCTATCTTCACGGCGAGGAGGGCCCACTGTCCAGGCTAGCAATCAGGCAAACATAACAGCAAGCCACTGCATGACCTTTTCTCATGGAAACATTTGAAAGGTACTGGCCTCTGGCTCCTGAGGCCCAGGGCTGGCATAGGCTGGGAATCTCAACATGCTCTTCAAACGCTTCCCAGCAGCATTAATTTGCTGCAATTTTGTTGCCCATTTGTTTCTTCTGTTGGGTAGCAACTGAACATGAGTGCAGCATTGAGTTACACCTGTTTCCAGCCCATTCCTTTGAGCCACAGCTGCCCTAAAGTCTGTATGAAGGCCAGCCCAGATACAAACAAGAAGTGAGGCCTTTTGCTTAGCTAATATCAGAGCAACACAGCTTCACAGCTTCTTTTTGGTAAAGCTGATCCAAAGCAGTTGTTTCTTCCTTTCAAGAGACAGGCTAGTTTTGAAAATCTGCAAAGAGAAGGGTGCCTTTTATTTCTGGCAGAATGTGTGAGATTTGAAAAGAAGGGAGAGGAAGATCAAATGGTGCACCGCGGTTTCACCAATTTGTTTAAATTTGTCTGTCCTACTCCTGTCCTCCATCAGCATATCTTAAATCCAAGGGGTTTTCTAAACATAAATTACTCTAGCTGGATCATCCACAAAGTTAAAGATCCATGTTGCTGGCTCTACTTCCTCTTTTCACTTTTGCACATAAACACAATTCCACAGAAACCTTCTATCAGTGCTAGGTACCCTCTCTAGACATGTCAGTTTAAGAGTGGCACAGCACCCAGCCCAGCAACCCAAAGTTGCCTGAGCAGTATACTGTCTTCCCCCATTAGAAAGTGGAAATTGTGCCCAACTAAGAATTTTTTTAATGTTAGTGGTGATATCTGAATGCCCACCTTCCTCTCTCCTAATGAATATGGTAGCTATCCTAGTTAGAAAACTGCATGGAGCCCAGTTTCCTCCTGATTCATATTTCAGTTTCAAAATCCAAAGCCAGCTATCTATCCTATGGTTGGCAATCTGAAACAAGTAAGCTCATGCTATACACTCCTCCCAAGTCTTTTCACCACATGAAGGCAGCAATCAAGTACTTAATACAAAACACAAGACTTGACAGACTTGTAACTCTAACCAGTTTTGACTTTGTTTCTTTTCCAGGCAGTAACTACAGAAGAGTGCTGCAGAACTGGCTTGGTGAAACAGTGCCCGCTGACACATGGAAGGCCGTCTAAAATGCCTGCACTCTCCTTCCCAGTTTTGCACAAACAAGAGGTAAGAGAGGAAATGTAGGTAGGTTTAGAAAACCCCCAAGGCAGACATGAATCGAGAGAGGTGTTAACCACAAGTTGTTCTTTCTTCAGTGAGTGCACATCAGTTCCCAACAGCAAGCTGGAGTCAGTACGTACAAAAATTATACACTATAATACTTGGAGCCTGTAGGAATCAGCTACACCAAGCCCCAGCCTAACTCTAATGACTTGGGAAAATCAGTGCAGTAGCAGTGACCTTCCATGGAGCTGGACTATTTTTCAAAACAGACTTTTTATACAGCAATGCAGCTTTCAGCAGTGGGGTTGGTGTGGTGAGTGGGGAGGGAAGGGTGCAGAATAGAACTGTTCTCTTGCATTAGTGGCTCATTCAAACTGCATTTCCTTTCTCCAGGTTCTACTTTTCCAGAGGTTGGCTTTAATTCTTAATGTGGTATCACATGAATCCTAGACCAAAGGGAGCCTAAATCATGCTGAACAAATTTGTTCAAAGGTAGTAGAGAAAGATCAGCTACAACATCAAATTATAAAGCTAATGTATTAAATCCTGTTAAATTTTAAGTGCAATGAGTTGACCAGCAGATACCCCTTACCTGTTGCAAATAGCCAAAAATGTGGCATTTGAAGAACTCTTGAATTTCACTGTAATGGTAGCTAACATGATGCTGACTTTGTAACATGCTTTAGCATGTTAAAGCTGCTCTAAAAATAACTAATACAGAAATTTAATTAGCTTAATTCAGTGCTGAAAAAAATCGTAAAACCTGCCCATGGAACAGATTTCTTCGTTAAAAATAAGACAGAGCCCCACACAGTCACAGTATAATCCATTTATTAGCATAATTTGTGAACCATTGGTGTTGATCCAGGGGACATGACAATTTCGGCACTTGACTGATTTCAGAGATACTCAGACCCTGGTTAGTAGAAAGGGATTTTAATAGGACTGAGTGGGCTACTACACAAGCAAGTTTTTCTTCTTGATGTGGGAAATTAAATATTTTTCTGAACAAGGAAAAATACAGCCCAAAAGATGTGCATTGGTCCAGGTCCACAGTGCATTCTTGCACAAGCAGTGATCCCAAGTTGGTTACCACCAGGTGCCATGCTGTTCCTTCTAACTGCAAGAAACTCCCAGCAAGTCTATCAAGATGGTGTTAAACACCACAGTGCAGTTCATGTCTCAAAAGCTTTCATCTGATTGCTGAATATACACATAAAAATCTGTCTTCAAGTGGCTGATGGATCACTGCAGCTTTTTTGGGGGTGAAGATACTTCAGGATATTGACTTCAGGAAGGAAGGAAGACAGACCCACCCCTTACCCCTGATATAGCAAATATCCATGTTCCTGGTTCCTCACCAGTGCCTCCACTAATATGTTTGAGAAACTGATCTGTTATTCTCTGCTACAAGCATACAAGGATTACAAGGGTAATCGACATCCTGTCCAGGTTAATAAACAGCTGCCTGATTAATTACAGCATAGAACATAATTCATAGAAATCATCAGAAGAGTGGTCAGCTACAGGAAGGGGATAAATATCTAATCCAACTTCAGCTGGCCAAAGCCTGGACTGGCGTCAAGGCAGGGCTGATAGGTGTACCACTGCAGGCACTGCATGTCAGGAAGACACTGGCACTGGGTCAGCCTTTGTAGAGCACTGGGGTATTTCCTCAAAGAGGGATACCTGGAGCACTAATAGCTGCTCCTTAGACCTTTTCCATAGCCATGTTTCTACTTCTGCCAATGCTTCCCTTTCTCATGTAACCAGCATGTGCCACACTGCTACAGGAAGTTGTCTCACAGCATCCACATGGCACAGTGCAGCCACCAGCAACAGTGTCTGAGCTTCTAGCTCTTGGAAACAGTGTGGTGTGCATTACCCTTATCCAACAGACTAACACTGTGAAGACGGACTGTATCAGCCAAGGCAAAGCTCTACACAGCTATTCAGGTGCTCCCTGCCCAGAGCTGCAATATGCTCCCCAAGCATACCTAGAGCAATTACTGTGGGCTCAGAGAGGCTGCTGCACCTGACTGAGGCACAGGAGTAATTCACCTGGCGGGTTTTCATCCCATTGTAGCTAGGCTGCCACCAAGACCACACTAGCAAGTTTAAAGCTAGCTCCAACCTACATACGTAACACACATATAGCACTGAAATCACAGCATTGCCTACTATAGAAAATAATACTGAAAGTAATCAGCAGATGGCACAGCCTCCCCTGGCAAACTGCATTCAGTTTTGGTTACTAGAGCTTAAAGATCCAGCAGAAGGAGATGATGTGAAGACAGAGTCACCATGCTATCAGATATCTAGACAGTTTGGGTTGAAGAGAGACAGAAACCACAGTTTTAGAAAGGGGACTATCTCTAGGCTAATGGACAACAGAGAATATAAAGCCAGGCCCCATATTTCCTCTCATGGCTGAGAACATAAGGACAGATGGGATTCAATGAAAACAAAAGGCAATTAATTCAGGAACCATAAAAAGAAATTATGTGCTATGGAGAATAAAATTATATTGGTCTCATTGCCAGAAAATATTGAGGCTGAGAGCTTAGTTGGATTAAATAGGAGATTAAACATTTATATGGAAGATGAAGGCTGCTTACATTAAATAGTTTTTTGAAAGTAAGGGATATAAACTCTCACACTTTAGAAAACAAAGAATCACAAAAGAATAGTGCATAATGTTTTTACAATACCTAGAGGACCAAGTACTTCTATTTTTAATTATAATAGTAATGCAAGTAATTAATTTAAATAGGCCAAGAACAAAATTCCCCAGAAGGAAAGGTTGTTAAAACTTGTTTAGTACAAACTCATGCATACTATCCTTTGAAACATCTGCTGCTGGCCAACATTAGGTACAAAATACAGTCCTAGGGCAGCTGAGTGCCTCTTATCCAACCAGGCAGTCCCAGTAAACCTTGGTGGCAAAGCACATGAGTTTGGTTTGGGCCACAATCCCAGTTTAAACAGTAAAGAGCAGTAGTGGTGCTCTGAAACAGGTCAGGACAATTGAGGAGAGTATTGGCAGGCTTGCCTACAGTACCAGTAAAGTGTAAAAGTAGGCGAAGGAGATTGGATACTTCCTTCCCTCCTCCTGGCTCATGCAGAACTCACCGGGTGTTAATCACAAGGATTCTCACAGCTTTCATGGTGAAAAGATCTAGGAGAAATATTTTGAACTAGAAAATGGGAATTTCAGAAGACAATGCCAGGCCTGTATCTCACCCATGGTACATGGTCATTTATTTTAACTCCTGAAAGTCAACCAGCTAAGTAGGCTTGAGGAAATAAACTCATTGTTTCAATCCTTCAGGTGTTTCTGTGCCTGTTGGGGTTATGAATATACACTGAAAGATCAAATCAGGTTAAACTAGAGATGTGACAGCACCCAAGGCACAGAAACTCCATTTGAGCTGCTGTAGCGTGCTGGCTTGGGGGAGGCTGAAGGCAAAAGCCAAATCCCTCCATGTTTCCCAGACAGGTACTGTTGCTGCCAGCATGGAACTTGGCATTTAATTCCCTGCAAGAGCAGAGGTCTGTGACATAATTGCCCTCAGTCCTCCTGTCATTTTAATTCCTGAGAGATAAGGAGCAGTCTGCAGCTTTCGCCTTAGGGAGTCTCTGCCAGCAGCTGTAGGACAACACAGCCAGTGTGGAGCCAAGCACAGAGCTGCCAAAAGATCAAGCCTGGAACTTTAAACAGGGTTATCAGCACAAGCTGCACTGCAGACATTCAGGACGTCAAGAAGAGACACAAACAGATCAGAACTGTCTCAAAGGCCAGTTTGCATGGGTTCTGACATTTCATGTTTTAAAGGTTCCTACAATTCTTTTTTAAAATAAGGCTTCCAAGCAGGATCTTTAAACAGTCCATTGCAACACTGCTAACCCAACTTTCCTATAATCCCTATAGAGGGTAAATGGAACTCTTTAGTTTATCATTAACACACAAAAATAAAAAAAATCATCCACCTAGCCAGATCAGCACCTTTACATTAAGCTGTTTTATAGAAGACAAATTAAAGCTTTAAGCAACCACTACGTATTGAATCCAAGGCAATTTCTAGGACTCTGTCACCACATGTCCTGTAAATATGACATTGCTAATCCATGGGTTGTGCTCTACCTCCTGTTCTTGCCTTGGCAATACCTAGGTTCTGAACACCTTCCAGACAGCAGTCCAGTGCCTGACCCAGTCATTGCCTACCCTACAGTGCATGAGCGAACCCAAAATATGCACATGGTCCCATCCTGTATTATTACTCCATGTTCAGGTCCTTGGTTATACATCAAAGCTTACTGCCCCTGCTCCTGAGCAGACCTGTCTTTTCTCTGACTTGTCTATACAAAATGAGAAAGACACTGTGCACTGCACAACTGGTGATGCACTTAGCCCTTCTGTCTATTTTTATGTTTTGCTACCTACTCAAGAATAATAATTAACTTACAAAAGTGTTTAAGGCCTAAGAGGAAACTATGTTCATTTGCTCAGATGAGAGGGAAGGAAGAAATTGAAGTATTCAGTTAATAACCCCTGCTTTATCTCAGCATTATTTCTGTTCAGGCTGAGGACTACAGCTTGATGGCAGTGCTTGCATACCCTCGAGTTAAGCCAGTTTATTCCAACTGAGAGGAATGAAAAGAGAAAATAGTGCAAAGAAGAGAGGAAGCATAGCCCAGAAGTTGCAAGAATAGGACACACTTCAGGAAAGCCAGAAGGTGCTTTGCAGCACACTTACTGTTTTACACAAGGAGTGAGTAATTTGCTTGAGGTGCACCTATATCCCAGGAGTATTTCAATTTTTCATGGGAGAACTGTGAATACAGAGATATTAAAGACTAACATCACAAATAAAGGGCAGCTAATAACTATGGTGAATAAGGTACCAAGAGAAACTCCCCACAGTGCTGTTAAATCATGATTCAACACCTGAATATTTGAGATTAACATTACATTTGGATTTAAAGAAAAATAACATATCTATTCAGCCTTTTGAGGTCACATTTTTAAGTTCTTCGTAGTAATCACAAGGGCAAGAAAGCTATTGTCTCTTAAAAATTAAGATTTACTCTCATAGCAACACCTGATTCTAGAAGATGCTACTTTAAGGAAAAACAAAACAAAACAAAACAAAAACCAAAAAAACCCAAAACACAAAAAGAAACACTATATTGAGAAAGCAGCAATAAAACCACAGCATCTGGCAGCTGGAAATATGTGACAGAGGATTACAGTAGGAGGGAGAAGCATCTCTTAGCAGGGACAGACATTTAAAGGGCTCATATGGGAGCAGACCTACTATTCGGAAGAGAAAAGGTTCCCCCTAGGGACACAACAGGGAAGGAAAAAAACCCAACTGTTGGCCTGTTCCTCAGCTCAGGTCAAATCTTCTGATTTCTGGAACTGAAGAGAGTTGTTATGAAAAAATGTATTTCCACTATGCCAGGGCCTGGTGCTATCTTCCAAGCATCTCACCTCTCTTTGCAGTGTTTTTCAGCTGTGCAAACATACAAAACCAGGAATAGATTTACAGAGGAAGGTGTCTCTCCACTTCTACCATTGTTCGTGTGCCAGGGCAAAGGAACAAGTGTGATTACAGGACTCAGATAGTCAGAGCAACATAGACTTACCATTCTTACCAGTGTGCACCTGCTTTCTCTGCTCAGAGATTATGGACTAAAGTGAAAACAAAGATTTTAAAGAATCAACCATAACTGGTTTTCTCCCAGTTCTACAGTCTAATGACAAAATAAATTTCCATCAGTCACAGGCCAGAAGCCACATCCTTCTGCTGCTGCAGGGCAAAAGGATCATACATTGAACTTCCTAGAGTTCAGACATTTTCATTTTAGCTTGGTCACTTTCTTGATCCAGGGTACATATTTGCTGACCTTTGTGTACACACCAGGGGAATCCTTCCGACCACAGCCATAACCCCAGGAAGTGATCCCCAAAATGATCCAGCGTCCGTTTGACCTCTGACACATGAGTGGCCCTCCACTGTCACCTTGGCAGCTGTCCACCCTTTTATCTTCAGAGAGGTTCCCAGCACAAATCATGCGGTTAGTGAACTTCTGTCCATAACGGACCTCACAGTCTTCCTGTGGGAGAAGAGGCACCACCCCCTGCAGCAGGGTTCTCGAGTAGGACTTCCCTGGAACAGAACACACCAGCCAGACCAATTTATCTAGGGACAACAGCAGCAACCTAGAGCAACAGTACTCGGTGCAAAAACTGATATTTGTACGTTTCATGTAAAGACTGCAGCACAGAAATAGGCTGAGCTCATCATCTCTGAACCACCAGAACTTCAGAAAACAGTGCTGCAAAGCCAGACCACAAAAAAGATCTGCAAGATCAAAGAAATAGGGAAGAGGTTGGAGAAAAAGGTTAGATCAAAGGATGAGTCTTACTCCAGGTTCTGCCAACAGGTAACTTGAACCTCGTTTAATTTATTTCACCTCTCTGAGCCTCAATTTCCTCCTCTGTAGAACAAGGACTTTGTTTTCTCAAGAGAATAAATGCAGTAATATTTGTAAAGTGATCAGTTCTCAGAAAAGTTTTGGAAGATGTTTCAGAGGCATCCAAATATTATTCAAAGGGAGCTTACTTCATCTTTGGCCAGATTTGTCCCTCTTTGCTCAAATCTTTTTATTACCCCAGACAAGCTCAGAACACAAGATTCATGTACTATATTAGAGTCCAACCTTTCTGTGCCCAAGGTTTATGGTAAGCTCACAAGGTAGTAGGTAACTGCCCCTCTCATTTTGAAAGCTGGGTTTGGCTCATGGGAAGGATTCTAGCCATTAAGCCCCAGTACAGCTTAAGGGAGTTACATGGCTAAGGTGCTCCTTGATCCTCCCCAGACACCCTGAAGTGACACGTGCACCTGGTGCAACTGACTCTAAAGGCAAATGTATACTTGCAGTTAAACACTTGGGGTAACAGCTAGGGAGACAGCTGGGAGTATGGTTAGTCCAAAATCAACAGACAAGCTCCTGGGGCTATTTGCCTTTTGGCAGCAAGTCTTTCCGAACATATGGCTTTGCTCCAATTACAGTAGCCCCAGAAAGGCCTCCTTGCCTCAAGCCCTGCATTGCATCTCTGATCCTCAAAGGGGGGAGGACTGGACAGCCAGTTATAAAGCTTGATTTAGCGTTTAAAGCTGTCTGCAGACCTCGCTAATGCATCCATGTCAGGACTCCACTAAGACCAAACCATTTTAAAACATTGCCTGGAGAGAGTTAAAGATTTAGTAAGGAATACTTTCTAGAATATTCCCTGTTTCCTTTTACATAGGAAGCTCCATAGCAATGTGCTGCAAGTGAACAGGTACAGGCTCTGTCTCAAACCTAGTGCAGAAACCAGCCTTGGAGCCCAGATGTCCCTGCAGCAATATCCAGGGAGATCAAGCAAGGTAGTCTGAGAGAGATTCCTTCCACCTCTAAGCCCCCACTTCACTACTGCAGTATCATGAAGGAGGCAGAAGGTCATAGAAACATGAGGGCCTCCCACAGGCTTTGCACACCAGCTCTGCACAGGCTGCTGCTGCCTAAGGAGTCTGCTGTGAGCAAACATGCACATAGAAATGGGAAGAAAGAGAAGACTGTGGCCAAATGGCAGCATTGCTCTCTACCACAGCTTCAGAAGGATGCTATGGCAAGAAAAACTTCCCCCACGGGCAGGGTCAAGAAGCCACAAAACCAGAAGAAAACACAATGGCACAAAAATCACCTCACCTCCCCGCTTCTTATCACCATGTGCTGGAACAGATTATAGGAGCAGTAAGAACATGGCCTTGAGTTCTGCAGGCATAGATTAATGGCTCGTGTAGGCTTCTGAAACTAGACTCTCACACCTTTCTTGCCCCTCAAAGCCCCATCACTCACCTGTGTCTCCCCAGCCAGAGATGATGCAGGCTTGCCTGTTGATATCAGACTTCTCTTTCCTACTGGGCAGGCAGACAGGTAGAACATGGTGATTGAAGGAGAGACAGTGCCCCTCTCTGCCCCGCATCCGGACCAGGGCAATGTCATTATCATTGCTGCCAGCCCAGTAGTTCCTGTGGAGGACAATCCGATCCACGAGCAGCTCCCTCTCAAACTCATCCTTCACACCTGTGTGGTAATCACCCACCCGCAGCAGGTAACGCCGTACATCAACACCAAACCTGGAGAAAAATGAGAATTAAGATCTTGATACTCCTACTAAGAAGGAAACAGACTCACACAAGTCTTGGTTGCTATGAGACTGAACCACCTCCTCACAAATAGGCAAAACAATGCCAGCTACCGGACTGTAGGCCCTTATTAGCAGATGTGATAATGCCAGCAGTTGCAGTCAATGGGTGTCCCAAATCACTATTTACCATGCACAGGATTCTTTTTCCTATAAAAAGGGCTACAATAGTTGCAACAGACTTGTGACTTTATCTGTTCACAGTTCCTTAAAGCACTGAAGAACGGAAAAATCCTGGTTCCCTTTAAGTTGTAAAGTCTCAAAGTTAAGAGGGCAGGTGTAAGCAGTGAAGGATAAAGCAAGTCTATATTGAGTCATCCCCATAAGTGCTCCAAGATCACATACAACATAACCTGAAGGTCTTGGTTTATAAACTTTGCTCATGTGGTTCCACTGGGCTAGAAGATAATCTTGTATAAGGTTATTTTGTTCATTGTTGAATATCCCTCAGGATAGCCCACTCACAAACACACCTTTTGAAGCAGTGGGCTGCAGTCACCACCCAGCAGCTGCTGATCAGTGTTGCTCCACACAGCAGACGAGTATCTCGATGAAAACCTTTCAACCGTAGTGACACCTGCCATGGCCAACCACCTCTGAAGAAGAAACAGAGAGTTTATAGGTGTCACACATATGGGAGCTGTTTTCCTCTTTTCCCATCCACTCTGCCCCCTCTGGACTCAGCTGGAATGCATTCTTCCCTAGATAGGCCCACTGGTTCAAATCAAGTTCAAAAACCACCAGTGAAAATATGTTAATGTACTCATCATTTGCCAGATATTTTCAGAGCCTGTAGGAAAGCTGGAACCAGTTCTGACCTTCCCAACAATTACAGGGTAGTACCTGAGAGACTTGTTTCCACCTATGATCCTTTTCTTGCGACGGTGAAGCAGGCGCATCCCACACACACCAGACTCTGGACCTGCACAGCCAAAGTTAGAGCATTTGGGTAGATACCTTCAGCTTAAGTAACAACATTTACTGTCACAGAGCCAAATACCATTCACCTTCCCTAAGGGCATTAATCCTCATGGTAGCTGACTGCATTATGTTGTGCATATGGAATTCATAGGTTTGATTCCATGAGTTCCCTCAGTTTTGGTGGGGGTGCTTACCTGCAGTATCTGATCTTAAGCCAGGAATGGGACTTCTACAGCTATGTCCTCAGTACTCTAAAACCCAAAGTCTGCTCATAGTTACTGCCCTAAGGAAGGGTACAATGACTTGGTTGTGGGGAAGTTCTGCAGGCTCAAAGGCCTGACGTGGGTGGAGCCCCTCAGACTAGTTGGGAGCACTCTGTGCTCCTAAGAATAGACAATGAAAACAAGTTAAAAGTAGGAGGTGCAGGACAGGACATGTTTATTTTGAAGGTAAAGCTTCAGCCAAAGAGAACTACTACAGGGAAAAAGCATAAAGGCATGCAGAGATCCTACAACTGAAGGTCCAGATTTCTGCATAGAAGAAATGGGCATGTTACCTGTTCTCACGATATCTTGAGCCTTCTCTTCCACATAGTCACAGATCACACCAGCATCCTCACTGTGCCAGCAGCTGTGAATCCCAGTGTCAGGCCTGACACACTGCCCTAGAGTGTGCTCCATGCCACTGCATTCTACGTTGTCCAGATGGATGGGCCCATGGCCTTCACCAAAATAAGCCATTGCCCTGGCTTTTGCTGTACCACTGCAATTAGAAAGAGGGTAGCTAATCTGCAGTAAGCAGGAGGCAGATGAGCCTGATGCACCAGAACATTTTAAGACAAATAATATTTATGTGTCACTCCATACATAGACAGTAATACAGTGAGAATAGGACCCTACTCCCTCAAGCATATGTGGGTAAGACAAAACCAAGAAATGGAGACCCCGGAAACAGGTCCAGAAAGAAGCAAACCCCCTGAGAGCTATTTCTGTCTGAAAAAATGCATGTACTACAGCTCTTACCTGAATCCCAGTTGCCTGCAAACCACTGCAGCATCTCTGTCTGTCCAGCCATCATCACAGACGCTGCCCCACTGCCCATTCAGAAATACCTCAACCCGTCCCTCCTTGGTGCTTTCTCCATCCACTAGCCGTACAGGAGGCCCCGAAGGAGAAAATACATGGGTTGCTGCAAACAAAACACCAGAGAGTGTGAGGTGCCGAGAACTTGGGTCCTATAGGAAAAGATAAATTCCAGATATCATTAACCTTAAAAAAAAAGAAAAAAAGGAAAAAAGGACTGTTTCTATATGAAGACAATTCACCTCTGTGCTGAATCAGAAGTCATATTCATTTATTTAATACATACAGGAAATCATTAGTGGATCATATTCTGAAAGCTGAGTAAAGTGGAGAACAAGAACAGAAGGAAACTTATTAATTCCTGAGCCAAGAGTGGACAAGCTAAAACATGCCTGGGAAAGAAATCCATTAAATTATAAAACTATTATATCATTCTAAGCAAGAGAAAAGTTCTACATCCAGGAAAAACAAAAATGTTGGATGCTGTCTATTTCAATAAAGAATGTCTGACAGACTCTAAAGTCTCCTGTAGTAGGGAAAGGGGAGAGTATCAGGCCTCATATAAATGAGCAAATTATGCTAACTTGAAATACATTCACTATTTTAATTAAAAGTGTGCCAAATTTCCGCACAACAGCCCCTTGCACCTGAAGTCCTCATGTCTAGGCAAGGTGTGACACTAACCTAACTACACCAGTTTCCTAAAGGGTCTAGTTAAAGAGGTCCCATGTTCCCACAGACACGGGGCTGGGGCATGTCATCAGTGAGCAATGGCACACTAAGGCATCGACCCTTCCTCAGCCCCTCAGGTTTGTTTCAGAGACTGTCAACACAATTCTCTCAGTTTCTCTGCAGGTCTGGCCATAGGTCTGGTAGAGCCACAGATCTGTGGCTCTGCCTCAGGACAAGCCAGGGATCGTTCCTAGGAGGAGTCCTCAAAAAGCAGCCCCCTCACTGAAACAGCACAGGGAAAACTCCCACATCTGCCAGAGTTTCCAAAGGAAGAGACCAGCAGGTGACACTTCCCCACCATCCAGGGCAAGAAGCAAGGCAAGTTACCCAGGCTGCCGTCCATGACTGTGTTGCTCTCTGGGGAACAGCGGACTGCCACATCCTCAGCGTGTGAGCAGTCATGCTGCCCCCAGTTGCTGTGGGGACAGTCCAGGAGGGACAATTCTGTCCCCACACAAGCCACATCATCCAGTAAGATAAAGCCTTGGCCAGCAGCATAGTCCCCTTCAGAGGCCAAGGTAGCAGGACCACTAGAGGAAGGAAACAGAACATAACATCAGATTCATTAAAACTCATTAATCCTACAAGCTCAGACCCAAAGGGAAACTCCCCTGCAGAGCTCAACTGTGATACTGGTGGCCTCCTGACCTAAACCGCTCAGTGACACACAGGATGGCAACCAAGCAGCTTGTACATCTCACCGGCTTCAGTTGTCAGAGAGGGCCCACTCAGACCAGTCCATTTTCCAGCATCTGGTCAAAGGCACAGTCACACAGTCATAATAGCACAGAGGGCCAGCTATAGCACAGAGGCTGCTTTGCAGACATGAGACCAGGTACATCCATTTGGGGACAGCCTAGCATTTAAGTAATTCTACTTCTTTTTATAGGAAGCAGCTACCTGGAATTGAAATGCAGAAAGCTGCAAACTTTTAGGTACTATAAGAGATGACAAACACAGTGTGAAGCTGAACTCAAAGGGAATAATTTAGTTTAGGCTGTTTCAGTCTATAAAGCTGAAATTTTACAAGGATACCCTAACCATATTAAAAAATCTACAAAAAAACCTCAACCCTTTAGTGGCTCCAAGACTACAGAATCCTGATTTTAAATCTTCCTCACACTCATACCTGGAGGGAAAACAGTTCAGCAACAGGCTGAAAATCCCTAATACTACTCTTTCTTTTTTGCCCTGATAGTCTTTGTTCAACTACTGAAGCAGGTGATATGCCTAGCTGACAGAGCAGAGGGGGTGGCAGTGCTGAGCTGATACACCTGCAAATTTAAGGAGTGTTAAAGAGAACTTTCTGACTTTGGTGAGGGGCTCCTAAAGACAATATCAATCTTGTTATTTGCTTTCAAAACCGACTGAGGCAAGAGATAATGAAGATTTCCACACCACACACCCCCACCCCCCACACCCCCCCGGAAAGGATGTGGATACCTGTTAATCTTTCCCAAATAAAAATGTATAATGGTAATAACCCTTCTAATGAAGACAACACTGAAGCATTAAGGTCCAACCTATTGCAGTGAAGGGTGATGGTACCTAATCCTTGAACTTAGGAAGCACAGACACTACACACACTCTCATTCCTACCTGAAGCCCAGCTGCCTGCAGACCACGTGGGCACCAAGGTCTGTCCAGCCATCATCACATACTGTGCCCCAGTCTCCATTGTGATAAACTTCTACCCTGCCTTCGCTGTGGCTGCGGCCACCAGCCAGCCTGACAGTGCCCTCTGCAAGGGGTGGGGGAAGAAAAGATCAGCACTCAGCAGGGGAGAAAAGAAACAGCCTGGGCCCCCCCTGCTGAAGTCTCTGCACAGCCCGTGAGTGAAAGAAACCAGACACAGATATCTGTGGGTACTCAAAACCCAAACATCCATTGCTCCCAAACATACCCATGTGCCAGAGGAGGATTCATCTCAGCCTTTCCATGCCACCTGTGGAAAGCCATGGGAACACCACCAATACTCTGATATATTCTCACCCGCTGCTTGCTCTTTACCTCCACATCTGGCAGCCCTTGTGGGAGCCATACGTAGAAGCCCTGCAGGATCTTCAAGTGGTGGGGTTACTGCTGAGCAAGCCTTGTATTATGGGAGTAAGACCAGCACATTTGACTGGCATAGGGCTGTAGATCTGTACCTGTGAAAGGATCACAGGAGACTCCAGCATCTTCAATGTGGTCACAGTTTTGCTGTCCCCAGTCACTCTTCTTGCACTGGTCAAGTGAGAGTTCATTGCCAGAGCACTCCACTTCATCCAGCAGGATTGGGCCAGATCCCTGCCCATAGTGAGCCCATGACAAGGCTTTTGGGTTCCCACTGCAAACATTACAGACATGCTCAGTGAGGAAGGTCAGTCTTGTGCCCTCAGATTCTGCCTTGCATGGGGACTCTGCTATGATAGGTCAGTGTCCTCCCATAGATAATCTGTATTTCTTACACAGTGGTGTTGCCAACTGATAACTGAAATATGTTATTGGAAAGTTTTGTAATGAGACCTTCCAACACATAACAAAGACACATCTGCAACATGAACAGTTCAGACACCTGGGGACTTCTGAGGACAGTGATGTTTCAATCTCAGTAACAGGCAAAACTCCCAAAATTTGAGGGATTTCAAACTTGAATTGTCTATTTTAAACAATTTTACACCAATGTGATTTTCAAGAATGCTCAGTATACAACAGCTCCCATGTTAAGCGCTGAATGGCACACAGGAGAATAAGGTGCTCTGTCTTGCTTTCCATCTGAAGAGGATAAGGGCAGTCAGTGAAAAGTAAGTTCACATATAAAAATCACAAGGGCAAGTTATCACTGAGGCAAGAAGATTTGCATTATAAAATAGTGAACAGGGATAAACACAAACAAACCTTACACAGGAATACACCAACTTTTTTTTTTTTTTTTTTTCCACAGCATAAACCCATAAAACTGACAGGAATTAAGTACAAAATCCCTTTATAGAATGCTCTCACATTCTTTATTCTGCCTACTTCTATTACCACTCCATAATGTACAGTGTGGAAATTACCTGAGTCCCAGCTGCCTACAGACTACTTCAGCATCCCGGTTGTCCCACTGGTCATCGCAGATGGTACCCCACTTGCCATCATGGTAAACCTCTACTCGCCCTTCAAAGCTTTCCTTTCCCCCAACTAAACGCAGTGGGGCACCTACACCTGTGCTTCATGAAAGGGAAAGAGAGCACAACAGAACAAGACAAAGACAAAGCACATCCAGCAGTTCAGGGTGTAGAGTCATTCACTAGCCAGAGGGGCTTTTGGGATGCTCTTGTCCCACCCTACCATATCCTCCCCTCTAGACTCCCCCAGAAGCATCCAAAATTGCAGCCCACAGTATGAGGTATTGCTGATACAGGGATGGCTCTTTATCTGGCTGCTACAATGACTAGGACTTTGCTGCCTGCAGACAAAAACCTGGTTTGATAAAAAGAGCATGTGGTCATAAGCAACAGCAATCTTTCAGCAATTGTAGAAATATGACCATTCTGAGTATTTGGGATTGGAAAAGGATGGATAATTTTCCACTGGAAGGAAGATAATGACCTGCATAGCAAATTGAAGAAGAACATTCTTCAATTATTTGCTCTCAACAGCTTCATGACCTTAGATTTTACATCCTTTCAGCAACACTGATGCAAGAAACATGGAGCGAACCTCCCCTGGAGATTTACCTTCTGGAGGGACACAGGTTACCATGGCAGTCCCCTGGTTACAAGCTCCTGACATAGCTTCCTGATAGTCACACTGCAGCAGGGCTTTCTCATCCCCATGGCAGTTTGCTGACTGCAGGTGCAAGGGAACAGGCCATGGTCCAGGACGATTCTTCTTCCCAGCTGTGCCAATCTCACTGGTACAGAGAAAGCAACAGAGCAATGAAAAGCCATAGCACTGAGCAATTTACGAGTTCCCCTCAGTTCTTGGGACTCTCCAGTCCAGTTGCATCATTTCACATCCCAGTGAACCCAGTTGATTAGGAGTGCATAAAGGGGTTGCCATTTACAGCCTAACGGGAAAGCACAAGCAAGCACCTCCCACCACCTAACCTGTTTTGTGTTCCTACTTACTGCAGCGGAATTGGTCTGGTCAGAAGTAGCACCCTTGTTGAGAGTGATGAACAAACCCATCAACTGATTCAAACATCCAAATATCACCTTCTTCCTTTTCTGTGGACCTTGCTATTTGGAAGTTTGAAGTTCCAAATCCCAGATTCCCAAAGAGGGTTCACACTCTCAAAATTTCTATTAGGTCACTACAGTAACTCCAGCTGGTAATACTAAAAAAGGGGATATGATCTCACATCAGTCTGGAACACCAAGCAGAAAATTACTGTTTTAAAAAATTCTTGCAGATCCCAATTGGGGTTGGGCATAGCCACGGAAAGAAAACATTATGAGGGGACCCTGGTAAGTGGGAAATGAGCCCACAAAACAAACTCCTCTACCCCAGCCAACACACTATGCCAGAGGAGCTGTAACCACAGAGGCTGTTCTTTCAAAGGCCACATGAGCATCTAGCTCTTTGCAACCAGACTGAGGTTCCTACCTGAGACCTAGCTGCCTGCAGACAACGCTGGCATCCCAGTCAGTCCAGTGGTCAGCACAAATGGTGCCCCAGAGTCCACTGAAGTACAGCTCCACAGTACTATCTTCTGCCAACCGCACAGCACCTTCCAAAAGAGAGAAAAAAAAGCTGCTATATTCTAATGGGGGTTTCAGACCAGGAACTCGTGGACTTGCATGTAGCTGAGCGGAGCTGCACTTTGCTTCGCTCATCCCTGTTTTGCTTCTGCTGTTACTGAAGTGACTTGTCTGAAGGAGTGCAGGATGTGGCACCTTCCCAGTTCCAGCAATGCCTGCTGAGGAGGATGGCTGGTGCTATGTTCTTTTCAAAGTCATGGTAATATCAACAGGAAACTTGGCTTCTGCCACAGCTCCTGGATTCTCCTTCTGTGAAATGGGGATGATTTTACATGCTACCTTGAAAAAGTGTATGGAAATAGCAGGCTCTCTAATTCCTTCTGACACTCTATTGATTTATTTTCCATCAGCCACCTCACCTATGAAAGTCACTGTTGCTACAGCTAGAGGTTCAGGAAGAGCAGGTGAATCCTCTTTAATTTCCCTAAGAAAAGTAAGTGCCAATGTAAATGCCCTTTCAATTCCCACTGCACCACAAATACCTCCTCAAATCTCCTTGCTCAGTTATGTATTGGGAGAAGGATACACCTGCTGTCTGTAGTACCTCAGTGCAGGCACACAGCACACCTAAACTTGTGTCCTTAACTTTAATGAGGCCATCTTTGGAAGTACTTCCACTGGCAAGGGAAAAGACACTGTAATTTAATTTATTAAACTGGTACTTCAACTGTTCTTCAAAATGTGAGAAAAGCAAGGAAGGTCAGAAAACAGAAGGACAAACAAAACATTTCCAAGAATACTGCACTGGAGTCAGTGCCTTGAGAGAGTTCAGCTCCCTTGCATGCCTCAAAGTAAGCAGCAGTCCTTGTTCAGTACCATAAGGAATTTTAAAGCAAGCCTATGACCTACCTTGCCACAGAAGATTTACAAACCTAGCCACAGATTTTTCCTTGTTGTGTTTGAACTGCAACACTTATATGAGCAGAGCTCTGATATGGACTCTTAAGGAGCAGGAGTGGGTTGTTTTCCACATAACTTAAACTGTTTTCAAAGTGGCATAAGTTAACAGTAAAAAAACCCAAAAACCACTCTCCTTGTATGAGAATAAAAACATCTATACAAGGCATTATGTCTACAGCAGCTTAAATCCACCCCCTACTATATACAGACGTTCTTCTCCCACACAGGCTAGCCTCTAGTCCTAATTATTTTGACATTTTGGGACAGTTACTGTACTGTGCTTCTGTCACAGGGTGTCTCACCTGCTGCTTGCAAGTCTGTGCAGCACACATTTCTGGCCTGAGCCTCCTGTGACAGTGCTGCCTGGGCACTGGCAGAAACATGCAGAAGACCTTACCTTGGTTACAGTCACAGTTAGCCCAACCGATGGCCCCTGACGCAAGCCGGTAGAAGCACCAGGGTGTAGTTCCCCCATCTGGGTTCCTGCAGTGGTTGTGGTCCCCCAAGCCACGGTCTGGGTACTGCTGAACATAGTCGGGGAACTCTGCCCAGCTGAGGCACTCTGCCCCGGCCTCAGTGACTGCCAGCGAGCCATTGTAATACCCAAGAGATCCGACACCACACACGCTGGATGCTGGGTACAGGAAGGGAGCTGTTAGCATCACTTAAGGCATCACACACTGAGGCTCAGACAATGTGGGAGATACCAGCTGATCTCCCAAAACACCTCCTGTGTCTGAAGTCTTGATTGCTACTTGCTTGGTTTCAATTCTATCACTCTTCAAGGCAGCTGCTCAAAGAATGTTTATAATACGTACTGTCTAAAAACCAAAGTGATCTGAAAGTCATAAATTGCCCAGATAGACCTTTGAAATGTGTTAACTCTGGGCCCAAACATGGACAATTTGAACCAGTTCCCACTACTGTTTATTTCAATAGATGTATTCCCTTACTCTGAAGCAGCACTTGAGCCTGGCACACACTCCTCCACTTCCTTCCCCACCTGCTTTGACATCTGAATAGGATACTCTTAAATTTAATCCTGGGCTCTTTAGAAGATTAATTGCCTATCTAAATTGATTGAAACTGAGAAGAATTTAAAATTAGCTGTAATTTCATTCTATAAAGCAGGAAGGTGGGAAATTACATTGTATTTCATTGTATGTATGTTACCTATACATATTAGCATATCACCTGTCTTATCTGAACTTGGCCAATGTATAGGAAGGGAAAGGAAACCTATTCTGGGGGGAAGTGCAGGTGCCAATGTTCCAGGTGAGTACCCATGTGAAATATCTCATGCAAAGAAACCCCAACAATTAATTTAATATGGTCTTTAACAAAGAAGATAACTCTCCATTCATGACCCTGAAATAAGAAAGCGGGAAAACAGAACCAGATTTGGTGTGAGAGTGGGCTTTTTAGAGTCCATAACATGGGAAGAACAGGCTCAGAAAAGGATAACAGCTATAGCTCTGTTCACTGAATAAACAAAAGGAAGACAACACTCTTGGAAAACCCTTCCGCCATAAAGACACGCAGTGTAAACAGCAAGGGTACAAAGAAACTTTGCCTCATGCCATTTGCCTTCTAGCCACTGACAAGCCCAGAGGGGGTAAGTGACAGCTGAAGGTTAACTGCAAGTTACAAAAATGAGAAGCAGTTACAGGTAGGTGTCTGGAAAACACACTGTGCACTTTACATCAACTGGTACCTTCAGAGGGGGTGTATGAGAATTCACTGAGGCAGAGAAAGAGAAAGAGAAAAAAGAACATGTGGGAGGAGTAGAGAACTGCAAGAGTACTAGACATGAAGAAAAGAAAGTGGTCTGGCCATTTTGGGGAAGGATAGAAACATTGAAGCAGGAGAAAAGATTGAAGAAGTGATGGAAAGAAAGGAAAAATGCCAGATAGCAGTGGTTCATTGTACCTATGGTCTCACTGCAGGAAAGAATCTGCCCGATGACTGAATTAATAACTTCTTGTTCTTACCTGCACTCTGCAAATGGTTTTGGTTGGGCTGGGATCCCAGGAAAGCCTGGAAAAAGAAACAGAGCAAAAGCCGAGAGATGATTATCCAATGAAATAAACATGGGCATGTCCTAAAAGCAGCTCATCCTTTTGCTGCTTTAGGCAAACACACCCCACTCTACCCATTTCTCCTCTTCAAATCCAATCAGCACTCTGCCCACTAGCAACAAAATGAGTAACTACTGGCCTGCAGAGATTTAGCCTTGATCTAAGCACAACATTACAGGGCTCTGCTTGTTCTTTTCCAATAGAATTGGAAGCCTGAGTGAGATGCCTATAGAAAGAAAAGCTAGAGGAAAATCACTGTTATCAGTAAGAAAAATAATGAATAACCACTCATTCTCTCTCCATTTATAGGCAAGCCATCTATGGCCACAGCAGCAAACAGAGATATATCTACAGGATGGGATGACGCCTCCAGGTATCTCTGTTAAAATAGTAATAAGCATCCATGTATAAAGTGGGGAACACCTAAAGAAGAAAATCCATCAAGGCTTTTTGACGATTTTTGTTTTAATAAATGACAATATGATATGGTCTTATTATCCAAAAGGGGTTAAATAGCTAAGAACAAAAAATATGAAACAAAGCCCTCAGAATTCCAGCATCCTGTCTGGCCCCAAAACTGCATTTCCTCTTATAGGCAGTGTTTTGGTGTTTATAACTTGACTGCTGGCTGAGAGATAGGGATCTCCACTCAATACCATTACATGGTGTGCAGGCAGGTGCAAGATCTTCAGAGATGCAAAATGAGAAGAAACTGCACATGTTTCTGTTAGCTCCTTGTAGTTGAATTCATTTCTAAACACTTAATGAACATTGCTAATACTTTTATATGAACAAGGGGTTGTAATTCACAGAACAGAGGTGTGCATATAAAGAATACTAACTAGTATTCTTCCAATACTAGTTGGAAATGGTTCTTTTTTTCTCCAAAATGCAGCAATTTTGCTCCCCTCATCTTCACCTCTCCTTGGAAAATGGGAAGAGTAAAATTTGGAGTTAAACCAAATCTACCTCTGGAATAAATTGAGATAGTTCCCATAGATACCTGACAAGAATGACATCTACTCATGGCAGATGTAATTTTCAAATCAAGGTTATGAATATGGTCCAGCAAGCGTTGACAACCATGGCCAAGCTCCAGCATCACCCTCCAGAAGTCAGAATGTGACACTGCATATTGAAGATGAATTCCGGACATGGTTCAGAAACAACAGATCAGATCTCAGGTGTGTATGCACAAAGGGATGCTTTTCAGCCAAAAATCCATTTATCTGCATGTATCAGGCTGTTGCAAGCCCACATAATGGTCTGTGAGCCAACAATGCTGAAGGACTTATCTGAGGATCTCAAAGCTCTTTTGCAAAGAGAGGAAAGTGAGCTAAACTATACTTTTGTGAGTGCACCAAACAGGTGACTGAGACACAGTCCAGGTCCCCCAACTCCTAGCTTTTACTGTGCACCTGCACACACATGTAAGCCTGCAGGCAATAGAGGGATGGATTGAACTAATAACAGGCTGTATATGAAAGCCTGAACCTGCTCTTCTTGGAGAAAGACCATAAACAAAAGAACTGCAGTATAAGTAATATGCTTCCCTTCTGATGAAAGATTAGTTGCTGCCAGGTCCCGTAGCAGCTTCCAAAATCCCCTGACACTGACCGTCACCACCACCAAATTTTAGTGCAGACAGCCTGTGCTGCAGTCGCTGCCCCAGGTCTGTGTGGCTATAAATCATCTGTCCACAACAGCAATAGGGGTAATCAGTCAATCAGCAAAGAACAGAAACAAAGGGTCTCTCCCGCCGGGGTCACTGCGGTGCCTGAGAAACATAGGAAACCCAAGCCAAAGCATCTGCAAGCTCTTGTGCTTTTCTTTCCTTTTCTGAATTTCATATGCACAACAGAATAAATCCTTCCCCAAGCCCCCAGCCCTTCCCAGAGACCACAGCTGCCTAGATGCTTTGGAAAACATACTCGGGTAATAACAAGATACACTTACAGTGAGGATATTAAAAAGCCATGTGACTTCTTACAAGCAAACAGAAGAATAACCATTTCTTACCGCCACACATCTGAGACAGGATAACAGACTCAAGAGCCCGAGTACTCTGGGGATCTCCATCCTTCCACTACAAAGTGGGCAGAAGCTTCTTCAAGCATCACGTTCTCTCTCGCTCAGCTGCTGCCTCCTCCTCGGGCTCTGCCGCTGGGTTTCCCCGGGAGCAGGGCACTAGCCGCTCCGCACCGGAGGGAGCGGGATGCCTCTTCCATTTCTATGCAGGGAAAGGGATGGAAGGGAAGGGGTCAAAGTTCTCAGCAGCATCTTAGAATTTCACTTTCCCCTTCGTCTCGCCACTTCTTCTTGATTCATCTTTTCAGAAAGGGGAAAAGGAGAGGAGAGAAATGAGGGAGGAGAACATGTCCCAGAATTTCTCTAGCACCCTTATCGACGGGAGGAGGCAGGCGCGGACGGGTAGGGCGCAGCCCTCAGCCTGCTCCTGCACCCCGTCCCCTCCCTTTTCCCGGGTGCGCGCTGCTCCTTGCCTCCTGCCCCTGCCCCCGCCTTCCCACAGCCGCCTCGTCCTTCTCCCCCTGAGGCACAAAGGCTACAGCTACGCCTGGGAGCTGGGCTGTGTCCTGCCGCAAAACTCCAGCTACAAAACTGGGAAAGGAAACGGCTTGTGCGTGCACACTTGCCAGAAATTAGACTTGTTGGAAGGAATCTGGACTTTATCCCCCCAGTGCTGCCTCCATGATTAGCTGCTCGCAGCTTCCCAAGGTCAAACTCTCCTCAGATTTGAACCCAGAATACGTTAAGCAACTTCCAGATGTCCCCATAGAAAACCCACAGGTGGCACAGCCCTCTCCAAGGTGCATTCCCAGTTTTCAGCCCTGCATCTTGCCATCATGAGTATTGCTTCCAGAGACCTTTTCCATCAAGTGTTTCCTTGACCTTGGGCTGTAAAGCTATCTTCATTCGATTGGCTAGGATGCTTTCCAAAGGGTTGATCATTATTGTATTGCTATGAATAATTCTATGGGGGTTTTAGTGCTTTTGGCTTACTGCTTATGAATTAGGGTTAAAGGCTACAACAAAAGTTTTAGATTATTAAATCTAGGAAGGGAATTCATCCATTTAAAGCTGTTCAATCTTGGAAATTTTTTTATATTTTCTCTGTGTTGCTCCTTAGCTCAGTCTAATAGGCACTTCCTGCATCTATGTTCTTAGAGAGATTAACTCCTAGTGTTCTACAGCATGAAACATGAAGGTCACCTTAAGAAATGAGCTCACTTCTGGCAAAGTCTGCTGAGCAGCATTTCCAGAGACACCTTCAGCATAAAAACAAGGAATGGGCTGATAAAAAAATCCGTTGGCTTGACAAAAAACCCTCTTTTTTCATCACTCGCTTATTGCCCATTACTCACTCCACATGACAGTTTTGTGTTGCCTCATCCTCAGCCACTCACCAAATGCAAGGAAATTCTGCTACATGCTGGATCTTTCACAAGAGTCACAGAGTGGCAGGAGAGCATCCTTTCTGGAGTGGATTTGTACCACAGCACATTCTGGACACAGTGCATTTGGCCAAGAATTACACTCAGTTTATTAGGAGCAAATCTATATCCTTGTAGTGGGGGAGGCAGATCATCAGGGCAACAGATGGAAATAGCTTAGATGCTACAACACACTGTAACTCTCAAGCAGTACTGGCAGAAAGGAGCAAAATGATAATATGGGAATGTGTTGGAATTTAGAACCACTTAATCCAGTAAAAACAAAGGATACACCAGAGTCAGGAACAGAATATCTACTAGCATTCAGACAAATCTGATCCTTAGTCAGCAGCAGAGAGGTTGTTGATGCCCCTTCAGAAGTCCCATAAGACACATACTAATAGGGTTAAAAACCTCCAGCAAAAGCCTGTACTGGCCATCTCTCACAGTAGCTTGTAAATTGCTTCCCTCTCAAGGCAAGGCTTTCCTAGATAAAGCGATTTCATAGATAAAGAGATTTTAAAGGAAACACAGACCAGTGCCCCAGAAACAACAGAAGTCTGAGTTTGTTTGACTGACAAACTGTGCAAAGATGGGGGGGGCCTGCAGTCGTCTCCTCTGTGGAGGGTCCTCTTTTGGAACTATTTCCTTCTTGCCAAGACTCCTCCTGGTTTTCTGGCACATGTAGTGCCATTTTCTTGAGAGGTGGATCTCAGATTCTCAAAAGCTCCTCATGGCTACATGGCCCTTTCCAAGGTGGAGAGGAAGAACAAGAAGGAAATTATACCAACATAACTACAGCAGTTTACATAGGTAACATATCTAAAGATAAGGTAAAACAGATCTTGAACTTTGTGTGGGCAAGTTTGAAGTAGTTGTAAATATCTAAGTCCACTATTTAACACAAATCACCTTCTCACCCTGATATAAGCAGTTCTATAATGTCTATGATTCCCTACGGTCTTTCCGCCTTGATTTTTCCATATTATTCTGTATTGACCCTTATGAACCAGAAATACCATCTTCTAAATGTTCTTGGCTCTCTGGAATTCAACTTGTTTCTCCTGAACTGTGAGGACTACTATTCATCAAAACCAGATGAAATATCAATGCTTCCTCCATAAGAGATCTTCAGTGAAAGCCTAAAAAGAGAGGTGGTTAATAGCAAACATATCCAGAACTGGTCTAATACTCAAGTTGTAAGGAACAGGAGTAAGATCAAGGAATTCCAGCAGATTTGCTTAAATCCTGTAAATCCGACTTAGGAGGGTAGAACAGCTAGTCAGCTTTTGTTTAATTCTTGATCTCTGCAGCTTCTTAACCAGTGGGCTCAGCACCAGAACCCCCAGTTTTCTTTTCTTCCCCAGCAACAGCATCACGGGGTGGTACAAATCCTGAACTCAGAGAGGACAATGTCACTCACTGTAGTTACACATATGAACTATTAATGGAATGATCCCCAATGTAAGCATGTCACAGAACGTGTTTAAACATGCAATACAAGCTTAACAGTGAGATACAGGGAAATGGCAGCAGCTCAAATTGCCAAGAGCAATCAGTAACTGGAGGTTTCTCGGTTACAGCACGGGATCCTGAGACAAAAGAATTGCTAGAGTACTTCTTTCACAAGAAGCACTGTAAAATCTGGGTGCATTTGAAAAGTATTCTCTTTCATTCCTTCTTCCTCCAAACAAATGCATTTCTTTAAGGACTAGAAAACCTTAGCATAGTAATTTCAAGCTTACAGTAGACATGTAAAAAATGAGAAAAAACCCCAGATAACTTGTGAAGTTCACTGTGAAGCAGTAAAATCAAAAAATGGCTGTCCAGATTAGTGGGAGACATGCAAAACTTCCAAGTAAGAACAGAACAAAAAAGTGTTAGTTTCTCTGCTACAGCCTCTTATATAGAGAGTTCTTCACAGGCACTGGAATTTGGTACATTTAGCACATCTGCTAGCTTAAGAGATGCAAAATTATACTTGTATTGTAAGTTTTAATAAAAAGAAAGAAAAACCATCATCAACAGAAGTCAAGTTACAATTCATTGGTCCCTCACTCCCAACTCAGCTTGTCTCCTTCAGACACAAAGAATCAGCAAGTAGCTCTCCTTTTCAGAGAGCATCTTTTGGACTGAAAATCCAAAACGTCATAGAACCAAAGTGTTTTCCCAAACTTAGATTTGGAAATCATGTTCTTACTGACTTCAAGTCCTCTGAAAGACCCAGTTATGCCATAATAGCAGCAATAGAATAGGCTACCCTGTGGGATAAGCCACTAATAAGCCATTGTAACAGGTAAACAAAAATTGCTTCAGTAACTTGAAAGTGTACACTTGACCAGTATTTATGTGAAGAACAGAAATCAGTCTGGGGCTCCAGAGAAGTCAGCTCCAACTCCATGAAAACTCTAGCTACATGCAGGTAGCCATAGTCTGTGTGCTCCCGACTTCCTTCTTACTCTTTTTCTTTACATCCAAGAATTAGTGACATAAATGGTTGTATCATTAGTTCTCTGAGGCCCTGCATTTTTCTAACCAATTAAGTACTGGTCCTAAAACAACAGGGACCTGCCTGCAGTTTTGTGGTACTCCAGTGATAAAAAAATCTAAACAAATAATTAATTACATAATTTCAGTATCAGTCCATGCTTGAACTTTCTCTTCCCCTTTTAGCTTTTTTACCAAAACAATGGAGCATTTTCTTGTGGCTTATGAGTTGCTCAAGCCAAACAAGAGTTTTACGTTTTTATTATAGTACAGGCAACATAATGGATCTGACATGGCACCATATCTGTCCCACCTGCAAGGCAGAGGGCCTAAATCACAAGCTTCTGTGTTAAAGTTATATTTGATCCTTACCAATGTATTGTGTATTAACAAGGTATTTTGCTGAAGATTACTTCCTCATTCTACAGCCTTCTTGTACAGCAGCAGGAATTAAAAAAATTTTAAGAGGAATCAAATTGCATATACATATGTGTAGGAGTATGAGTCATGAGATTACTAACACTTTTAAATTGTCTCAGTGTCTGGGCCTAAGCACTTTTTGATAGCAGCTCAAAAGTTAGTTAGGCAGGAAGCTTATACATGAGGAAAAGTCACCCCCTAACTGTTGGAAAAGGCATTTACATGCATTCCTAGAAGATTTCATTTCTCAGTGAGGGCCTGACTCCACACTGTGGCTAGTGTGGAGTACACTCCAGAAATCTCAAGACCAGAAGACCCAAGAATCTCATGAACAAAGTCAGCTGATGGTCAAGATGGGTGGGTTTTGCTCTGGAAACGGAGATGTGGTCAAGATCCACACAGCAGCGCTGACAGATACCACCTGAAATCAAATGCTCACTCAAGTTTACTTTTCACTTTTTTTGCCAAAGACACCAATTTTAATTGCTTGTCTGCAGTCCCTTTAATCAAGCACATTATACATAACGTGTGATCTGAGGAAACCTCCTCAGGAGCTTGTTCACTTTGCTTGAAGTTAAGTCTCCCCTGGATGACAGGATGTCCTCATTTTGATTCTTGCGCTCTTTCTGAAAGAGAAAAAACAATCTCAAAATATTACCTTTGCTTATTTGCAGAGCTGATGCCCACCCCCAAAGGCTACTACCAATTTTACTGGGATGTTTCTTTCAGAAGAATGCTATTTCTTTAAGGAACACTTAGAGCAGCACTTAGTTCAATACTCACTAGGCTTTCAAAAGCTGATGAACTTTAAATGATATGACTGACTGACATCTTGCAAAGATGATTCTTCCATATTCTTAGTTAACAATATTATAAACTTATAGCAACAACTCAGATTTTTTTCTTTTTAATTTCTGTTATTCGATTTGATTCTTTGTAATCTACCAAATAAACTGGGGACAATTTTTTATTTATGCTGTCAAACAGCAACAATAAATGACTATTTATTAAATGATGGTACTGTTAATAAAAAAAATTGAAACTTGAAATCAGTTTAAGGAGAAGTTTAGTACATATACTTACCTGTAGTTTGCTTTTGAAACTGACTTGATTTCAAGTTTATCATACAGCTGGAAACCTCTAATTTCCAAGCAATATGAAATTTATTTTTCAAGAAAATGTATAGCCTTCAAAGAAACAGCCTTAAAGAACTCCTGATTTTTAGAGAATCAAGAACAGCTGTAACTACCCCTCTGTATCCTGAAAATTCTGTTTGTTATTAGGATTATTGAAACTACTGGTTATGTCTCTACCACCTTGTCTCCACCCTCACCCCTGCAAGCACAGAACTATTTACAGATTTATGACAGATTGGAATTTGGGAATCCAAAATTTCTTCCACTGTTTAGATAATGCAGGTATTGGATTGGCACCCAAGTCAGCTATTTCTTAATTTTATGAATCAGAGCAGTTGCAGAAATTTACTTACACTGTACATCTCCCCAACTACAATATAATCCACATCTCACACCACACAAATCAGTTCTACCTAACAGCTCCAAATTGTGCACTCATTCAGAACTATCGTATCATATGGAGAAGAACAGTGACTGTTATTATTTCATTAGGCCTGAAGCTCTAGAGATTAAAAACTGAAGAAATCAAAAGAAGTGACCTAAGTCAGTGTCAATTGAGAGCAACTGAGCTCTACTTCAAGAATTTGACAACACAAAAAGGACTGGATGGGACTATTGTTTCATCCCTAGTTATAACATACCAAACATCCAGTCCCTTCCTACAGTCCTTTATTTTCATTCTAATTTAATTTAATTTATTTTCATTCTAATTTAATTTAATTTAAACTTAACTTCTGCATTCAAAAAGGAAGGATTGCACATTTGCTCTACACCATCCTGTATCTCTCCTACAGTTCAAATGGGTTACCACCACCAATCAAGCTGTTCTGAGAACATTATAACTACAGAATTAATACACAGAAAAAGTGACTGAGTGCTTCCTCCTTCCCTACTACTAGCCTTTAAGAACACAAAAAAGGCCTTAGTTACTTCTGCCTTTGCCACGCATTCATGGAATATCCGGATCTCCTCAGCACAAGCTGTATCGTTGAAGTCATTCTGTTTCCAGCAGGCCATCATTACCGACATCTCTGTAATGCATGTCGCCTCTAGAAGGGAAAGACACAACCAAGAACCTCATGTGTTTGGGATGTCATGCTAACAGCCTCCGCAGTGCATGAATCTCCAGAGAGAAGTTTAAGGTGGGGTAGAGGCAGGGGAGAAAAAACGACACATCTCTTTGTTTTGTGTAGAGAAGATGTTGCTGCTAGCACAAAGATTAGCACCATTGCTGCCATCACGCCCGATTGAGTTCTAAACGTAAATGCTTTGTTGAAACGTAACAAAGCGTTTTACATGTGTGATTCACATACGGAGTATCACAAGACGCAAATTTAGGGCTGTTGTATGAGAAAGTAATCTTTCCAAAAGAACCCGTGTGCTAATTCTATGGCACAAACCAGACCCCTTCCCCACCGCTGTCCTGGCAATTCCGGGCGTCAACTCGACCCAGCCCTGGCACCACCGTGACCCTTTCCAGGGCGAAGCAGCAGGAGAGCGACGGGACAGCTCCCACCAGCGGCAGTTTACTCCTCAAGAGCTGCAGGTCCCATCCCCCGCCGTTCCTCCCCGGGGAGGGGGCATTTAACGGCCTGGCACCAGGAACTCACCTCCCGCCTGCTCCCTGCGGTTCGCTACCTTGTTGGCCAGCACCAGCGGCCGGGTAGGGCGGAGAACCGGGGGCCGCTTCTTCTGCCGCCACTGCCCGGAGACCCAGCGGATGACCCAGGCCGGGTACACGGGCGCCGCCATGTTTTTTGCGCCAGGCCGCGCGGATAGCAGGCCCCGGCCCCGCCCTCCCG
>NW_020799105.1:3639186-3644711 GCF_003259725.1 Athene cunicularia
CGAAACGACAAACGGGCCCGCTGGTGGCGTAACCGCGTTCTTCTTCCCCCGCCCTGTTTCTACAGGCGAGGGCCGCGACAACCGAGCAACTTCCCGCCGTTTCAGGGTTAGACGGAACCGCCCCGTAACAACTCCAACAGTTCGCGTCCCAGAAGTTCCTCTGCAGCCAAGCGAAGCGCGGGAAGGAGCTCACCATCCTTCAGCCAGAGTACAAGAAACGATGGGTGCTTCAAACGGAACTGAGGGCGTCCCTTTGCAACCGGAGGGAAACTTCTCGGTGCTTGAAACTCAAAAACACCTTCACCCCCAGCCCTTCCTCTCTCTCCATTGCATACTAACAGCTGGATCTCCCCTCCACTGTTCCTACTGTATCTTCCACGAAGATACTGAAACTGCTCTTTCTGAAATGGTAGTGTTCTCACAGCCTCGTACTCGGTAGTGGAGAATTTTTGTTCCCAGAAATTTTTTTCCTAGTTTAAATATCTGAAATTCCTCAACTCACCTGGCTGATTCTGGAGCCCTTATGTCCCCAGTTGAAAATGAAAGGTGATACTGAAGGCACAGTAACATCTCAAGGTCTGATTTCTCCACAGCATGAGGGACAAGGTAGATGTACAGAACTGATGAGTTAGACATTGGGCTGGGGACCTAAAATACTCAGATGCTTGTCATATAATGGTCACTGAATATGCCATGTTATCACCATATCAGGTCTCCTTCAGGCACCACCAATTTCCCCTGTGCACTGGAGGACAAAAGAAGAATCAGTTTTCTTCCATAGGAATGTTAGAACAATTTTTTGCATAGCATATTGCTTTGGATGAAAAGGATATATTCAACCGCCTAGGTACAGTCCTAAGGAAAAAAAAAAAAAAGGTACTGCATTTGCCTCTCCCCAGTCAATGAAGTTAACAAGACTGGAAATTTTGTTACCTTGATTTCAACATCACCAGACCTATACCAGAATATTCTCAGTATCATTACTAGAATTTACTGCATCAGTATCAGTACTGGAATTTATTGCATCTGCAGATTTAACATATTCAGGTATCAGGTATGTTTGATTCTGTAAGTATTTTTGTGTTACTGTTAAAATAGTATTTTCTTAGTGTTCTATTTAAAGAATATGAGAAGACATTTTCAAGTACACAAAAGATTTCTTTTGGTCCTCTTTAGAAGCAGATTTCCATCTCTTTAGGTCCAAATTCAGTATATCTGGAAGTTCTGCATTATTTTGGTAAGAGGGATGTGTCTTCCATTTTTTCTGATGGGACAGGAAATGAGCTATCATTCTAGCTTGGCTACCAGGGGAGGAAGAAGATTAACAAACTGACACCTTCAGATTAGGCTAGAGGACTTGCATCCTGCAGCTCTGAACATTAGAAATCTTGAAAATTCAAGACAGGAAGATGAAGTACTTTTCAGTATTCCAGTTCATGTGAAGTTCAACTACTCTTGTTTTTGCCTCTTCCAGTTACTGATACCCACTTTTCATTGCTGCATTTGCCTGCTGCAATTACTGACTTGCACAAGAGCAATAAAAAAGGAAGATGCAAATACTAGGACATAAGCTGAACTGCACTTTCTGTAAATCAACCTCCCTTTTCCAAATCACATTAGCTAATGATGGCAGCACCTTCACGTACATTCACCTTCAAAAACTGATCTCTTAAGTAATTCCAAGAAAAATGGGGGGGAAGGGAGGGAGGGCTGAGAAGAGAAATGAAAGCCACGCAAGGAGAATTGTAATAGCTGCCTCTCAGTTATTACTGACTGTATTAAAATCTCTTCTTTTTTGGAATTCAGTCTGGGACTGAAGCATCAGCCTAAGAAATTCCAGAGCTGACAGAGTAACATACATGATGGTGTCTGCACACACCATGCAGAGATGAAGACACAAACATGTGTTTTAAGGGAGAAAGTGGAACTACAGAAGAGGTGCGTTAGTCAACAGGCAAGTCTCTCTATATCCTGTATTTTGTATAGCTGGTAACACAGACACTAATGGAAGGGACAGAAGTTCCAACTATAGGGACAGTCAGTGACAAGTGAACCCCACAGACGTTTCACTGTGAATCCTGAATGTACATCTATAAAGAACATGTAAAATTCTAACTGTCTTTACAACTACTTTACTTGGATCAACATAAAGCTGAATCCTAGCTTGTGTTTCAGCTAGTCAAAACCAAAATGAACCACACAGATTAAGGTATTAGTGTAAGATTTAAAAAGAAACTATATTGCAACTGGAATAAAGGCCAGTTATGATACTACAGTAAATGCTATGCCACAATTAAATACAATGCCAACAATGCTGTAATAAAATACACCTCCAACATGAGATTGGTGTCTTAAATACCTCTATTTGGTGGTGATAAATTACACCATGGACCCTTCACTTTCTGCAGTAACCATATAGAACCTCCACACACTGCCTAAAAAACAATTAGGGGATGAGGCTAAGAAATCAGTTGTGTTGGGAGAAATTAAAAAAGTTGATAGCCATGTCTTTTTGAACTGCTTGGATCCAGCTTTCAGGTAAATAGCAGTATATTCACCCAAGTTTATCCTGAATGTCTCAATTGTTCTCATACAACTTCATAATGCCCTCACCTACCACAATTTATTCTCACCCTGACCTTAAACTCCAATTTAGTTGGAGATGCTTTAGAAGTTAAGGCACCCCCACTTTAACTTTAGTAGTTAGTTTTGCTAAGATTCCAGCTGGTTCAGACTTAGACCTGTCTGCTGAGCTATTGTGTTTGGACAGTATTAGCACTTAATGCATTCACTAGCACAAATACATTCATTAGCTCAATAACAGATGTAATTTCTTTTCTGACATGTCACCCTGTCCCAATTCCAGTGCTAGCCTACCTTATCCTGAACTATCTCAATCAGCCACCCTGCATTATTCTGTCCACCCGACTTGTTCTGAGCTGCCATCTCTAAGTCCCAGATCTACTCAAATCCAGTCTATTTCCACTGCAAATTACCTGATGCTTCCTTATTTGCTCAGATATGCCACAAAACACCACGATCTGCTCTGATCCATTACAAGATCCCCAGAACCATCTCTAGCTAAGACACTTCAGCATTAGATGGGTATTTTCTGCAGGAAAGAATGTATGTAACAGCATACAAATTAAGATGCCAGTCGTGTCAGAGCTCTGGAACAAATCCTGCAGCTCCATTTTTCTGCACCCTTCCTAATCCCTCTGCAGGGCCATGTATCTCTCATTGCCAGCTCCAAGACACTGCATCATAAGAGAAATGCAGTTGGTTAAAGCCTGACACAGGCTTTGGCTCAGCTCGTCATAACACTAAAAGGATTTTGTCTGATTAATTTCAACCTGTCAGTAGAGGTCTCTGGGCAGAATGAAGGAACCTGCCACCCTGCATGTTTCCAATTAATACAACTTCTGAGAAGGTGCCTGGAGATCCATCAACAATCTTAATTAAATCCAACCAAATGGATGACAGCTAATCATAAGGGAGTAGCTCTCTTGGGACAATGGCTGCAGAGTGCATATGCAAGTATGGTAAGGGAGGCAGATGGCCGCTTGTCTAACGTAGCAAAGCCTGTTTAAACAGTGATGTCCCTGATGACTGTGTTTTGATTCAATTTATCCTGTTCCCAGTCCTTTAGGAGTTAACTGTTCTTCCACACCAGTTAAAACTACCCTTCCAAGGTGCAAGAGGGGCGTTTCAGCTGTGATTCTCCAGCAGCTGCACTTTGCAGACCATTTCCGGGGAAAGAATCTCATTCTCCTTTCCATCCGAACACACATATCCACTGTGGCTTGGCTCTCATTCTACTTACCAGCACAGAGGACCCAGAGATCCTTAAGTTTGAAAATTACTACAGTGACAGAAATAAGAACAGTCAATTCTTCTTTGGTTCTAGAAACTATCAGTGTTAGGTATGAAATCAATATACTTCACTGAGGTTATATGCTTCCTAGAAATTGCAGTCCTTGCTAAAGGACAGAAAACACAGACTGCTAGTTCAGTACATATAATACCCAGCTTCTTACTGAAAAAGTAGGCAGCACCTGGTATCAGTTTGGCAGGAGAATGACAACTTGTTTATCCAACAATGAACTGGATTGCTAGATTTTTAACCTTCTGTCAGATGTGTGTTTCTCCTCTCTCACTTCTCAGAGGGCATGAAGTTATCCTAGCTTGTCAAGTCAGTTCTGAGACACAGCACCAATAGAATCTACTAGTGTTTAATATGAACAGATACTAATTTTAAAACATCAGTGCTAGTGCATACAGCCATCCTGATGGCTTTGAAATCTTCCCTCTAGTCACACAGTAAACAGGAAAAATGCATGACTAGCAGTGAAGCCTACCAAAGGGTTTACAGAGGTAATCTCTTTATCATCCTCAATATTTTATATCTTTTCTAAAATTCCTGATTACTCAGTTGTGTGTTTTTATGAGTAGGGGCAGTACTGTAAGAACTTGATTAACCCAGACATTGTGTACACTATTCAGTCTCAGTATCATATAAGCCTTCCAGTAGTCACAACATGAGTGATGACATTCAGCCACCATCTAGCTGGTTTGGATTTAAAGCAGTGAAGTGAGAATGCTAGTTAGTAGTCAAGAGCAGAAATCAGAAACCTTTTTCCAAAATATTTATAGTTACTGCAGTGACCTTCCTCCTTGTCTGCGTTCACATACTTGCATTAGTAGGACAGCTAGGATTGTAAATTAAATTCATTGGCTAGGACTGGGAGTAGTGTTTGGACATCATATAGCAATCCTTCCAAATGCATTATGTAAATTAATTGCAAACTCTTTGAGGGTATGAGACCCAGCTTCTCCTCCTGACTCCTCCAAATAACAGGAGAAAGATGAAAGCAAAGCCCTGGTGGTAGAACCACCTTTATTCAACATTTTGCAGTCCTTTCTGTGCAGAGAAGCGGATGTTGCAAAGGTCGTTCAGCAGCCTGGAACAGAACTGCAACCACAACTCTTTAGCCAGCTGGGGAGGATTCTCACCTCTCCTGCCCCTGAAGAGTTTGCCTGGCAGCTACCGAAGTTATTCATACTACACACTGGAAGAAATTCTTGCACACAGTGTACAGTAAGTGAAACACATTTAGTATATTAATATAGGCAACAGACACTCCGTAAATCATGGACATATTGTGACATATAGGAGACAACAAAGCTATTATTACAGAAAAAACTGCAGATACAATAGAAACACAAGGTTTGGGTGAGCATCACAGCTGTGGAGTGGTAGCTGATACTCACTACCTTTTGAGAAGTTCACCACCTGTAAGAATGTAAAAAATAGTTAAACCTACAGAGACACCAAGAACTCAAGAGAGCTATTGAAACTGGCTCATGACTCTTAACTACAAACTAGAAGTTGTACTTTGTGATAAAGTTACTTTCATATCTGTGCTACTTTCATACCTGTGTTAAGAAGAGTTATGGCAATCAGAAATACTCATGCTTGGCAAAGCAACAGCCTTCTGCAGTACATACATACAGCAACCCAAACC
>NW_020799105.1:3644761-3654981 GCF_003259725.1 Athene cunicularia
TCTATGTTCTTAGAGAGATTAACTCCTAGTGTTCTACAGCATGAAACATGAAGGTCACCTTAAGAAATGAGCTCACTTCTGGCAAAGTCTGCTGAGCAGCATTTCCAGAGACACCTTCAGCATAAAAACAAGGAATGGGCTGATAAAAAAATCCGTTGGCTTGACAAAAAACCCTTGTTGACTGGTTACTGTAATATACTGAGTACAGGTAATAAATAGTGGTGAAGGAATACTTGGTTGTGAACTAGAAAATTCATGGATCAGGGTCGCAAGGAATAAGTTTTTATCTGGTTTGCTAGCTACTCTTAAGTTTGTACCACCGTACCTTCAATTCTACTGTCAGTTGACAGACATGTGCATTTTTCTAAGTGGGATAGCAAAGTGAGGCTTTAGGACATCACTAATCAAGAATTAAGCACATGCTGTGATACACATGCTTATACTGGTACTTCATCCTGTTATTACTGCAAGGACAATACATTAAATGTAGCATGTCTAATTTTGGCAACAGCAGATAAATTATAACAAATACCTGAACTTGGTTATAAATAACATACTTCTAGAAAATCTATTTAAATTACAGGAGAAAACAGACAAAGCAGAAGTGCTAGTACCTGGTTCTTATATTTTAGGTTTAGGACAAAAAGCAGGATCATAATTTCTCCTCCTGACTATCCCACAAAAAACTTGAGTAAGAAAGGGTTTTGAGATACAGCTAATTAAGAGAACCATGCAGTCAAAGACTGAATGATTTTCTACACAGAAACATGAAGAGAATCTGAAGTAACTGATAGCATTAATTCAAACAATTAATTTAAGTATCATTAAACTGTTCAGTAGGAGTTGATACTCAGAAATAAAGCAGCCTTAACTTGTTTTATCTTAATTTATTTCTCAAGCGCTTCTCAATCCTGAATACACATATGTGTAATCTTAATCTGATTTGAGTAATTCACTTTATCAATTCAAATATATTCACTTAGGTATTCGTGTCTCCTGAGTAACTGAAAACAAGGAATATAAACTATAAAAGCATTTTAGCTGAAGAACCATTTGGTAGTATTAGTACAAAAGATTAAAAAAGCAGTTTTCTACTAAAACAACAACAAAAAAAAATCAGGTGAGATCAGTGTAATGTATGCATTTTCTACATTTACAAGAATCTGGGAGTCTGAAGTCTCCTCTGTCAAGGTGCCCTGATTTTAACACTGCAATATTGTTGTATGACTTGAGAGGTTAACATTGAGATGCATATCATGACTATACCAGTATTATATCTGTAATATCATATCTATAACATTATGAATCAGAAATAGAGAAAAAAAACAGATTAAGTGAACCATCCACAGCTAAGCAATAGATAGTGACTTAATCAGGGACAGAATGTAGATTTACTCCTAGCTTCTACTAACAGGCTTCAGACTTCCCATAGCCATGGAACTGCTTTACGAAATGAAATTACCCCACAGACTCTAGACTTTCATTACCAACATTCTGTCTTAGGCATGGATAAACTCTGGCTATTTGGTCAGTAGTTACTTCTGAAGAGGGAAGACAAACGGAGAAATGAAGTACCATTATACCATTAGAGACATCACTGCAGTGTGGCCGTATTTGCTTGTACTTTTAAACCTTGGACACTTAAGTGAATTAGCCTCCCTCCAAAGCAAGACCAGTTATTTCAGAAAAGTACCCAACATGGCAGGGAACAGCAGAATTTCTATCTGTAAAAGATAAAGGCTGTGCAACAAGGAAGATCTATCCGCTTGTCACCACTTACTTTTAGGAACTCCAGTCACAGACCAGGATCATACTGTATTTAATAGAGATACAAAACCAGCTCAGTGCACCTGATTGAACCACTTCAGCACAGAAAGACTGCACAGTTTATATCCAAACTGCAGAGACCGCTGGAAAGGCACCATCATTAAAATGTATTTGTCTTTGCAGAAAGCTGCAGATGTTCTTTTTGAGCAACTCAAAGGTCTCTGAATTGCTAGCATTACAGAGGTAACAAGAAGTCAAGATTATAGCTGGGATTTCCAGATCTGATGGGAAACTTGAAAGAACCAAAGCACCCTAATTTTACTCTAGTTCTGCACAATACCAGGTAATACACTTTTTCGTGTGAAATACTTTGTTGAAATCTGTGAATTAAATAATTTAGTCTCTTATCCCATTGTATGTATCACCTGGTAGGTTAGTCAAAGAGGAAAATTAGGCAGAGTTGACCTGCCCATAGCTATTCAGTTACCCTGAAAAGTAGGAGTATTTGAGGCATGCTTACTTGAGAAGAGACTTTATTGCTGCAGTTTCATAAGGCACAATTACTCTCCACAGACATTTGTCTTTTGTATTTCCTTCACTGGAAAAACTATTTGTTAATAGCAGCTAAAAGTACACCTTAATGAGGAAAATAAGTGACTGATAAAATACTTAGAAAAAACGATTAATATTTGGAGATTTAAAAAAATCCCTGAAATAACTTAGGGCATTTGAGCAAGAGTCTGAAGAGGTGTTCCTTTGGAGTCATGTAAGCCACAAGTAAACTATAGTAAATGCAAAAGGAAAGTAAATTCCTCTTTTGCTCCCCATGTTGACATCTGCAAGTCAGGAGTGGCTTCATATCACTGATCTGAAATTCAAAGCAGTTGAATTACTAAGATCCCCACTGCTGTAATCCAATCGTAGCAGAAACTTACTCACTTCATACACCAGAAAAAATAGTCTCTGTGAGAGGTTTTTTTCTATTTCAAGCCAAACATTTGGAGCGAGGTAAGAATTTACAGTCTCAACTTTCAATGCAATTTTCAAATCAAGCTCTTACAAAGATGGGTCAATGTTGCCTCGTCCTCTTGAGAAAAATCTCATGCATATAGTCCCAAAATCTTCCCTGATGTGACTCATTGCGATGAATCATAGCAGTGAGGGCCTCACCCTGATCAAGGCTTTGCCAATAATCCTGCAGCCACATCTCTTTCCAACTGAAACAAAAACAGAGAAACCACCATCAACCATTAAAAACAACAAGCGAGTCTACAGTTGTAATAGCACTGAAAGCATTTCTTTTCTTTCACCTAAGACAAAACCAGGCCCAGAGATGATCATAAAGTATGTTGTTAGCATGCCATTGAGCACCAAGTCATTTAAAGAAACTTGCTACGAAAATTCTCTAGAGAAAAATATAAGTTCACTGTTAGTTTTACAATTCTAGAAACGTCAGAATAGGACTATGGTGTTAACCAAAGAGACTAAATTATTAATTGTAGAGAATAAAACTTATATTAAAATAAATTTTAGCAGAGTCCTTAAATGATTTTAAGAGTAGCCTTCCATGGCTGGTATATGTATAAAAGTTAACCTAAGAATAATTTTTTTTCCCCAAAAAATAATCCATTTATGAATTAGAGAATGACAGCTACTCATTACAAACTGAGGTTATACATGGCAGAGACAAAAAATCATTATATCCCTCAAGCCTGACTTTATCTCCAGACTAGATGGTGGAGAATAGGCTTTCTCTTTTTCAATGCATACATTCTCAAACCACATCACTGCAACTTCCAGCAATTCCCTTCCAATTCATGATCATGTGGACTACTTCTCTCATTTGTGTTATATCAAGGTATGGCAATAATTTATTTATCTTTTATCCATCATATCTACTATCCAGCCACATAAACCCATCACAAATTTTGGAAAGGACTAAACATGATGCTCTTTTTAATCTGTCCATATGACAAGTATTACTTAATACTTGTCAACTTATATACAGTTTTTTGCTTTTTTCTCCCTCTCAATCACTCAATCACAGAAATAAGTACAGCGTCTTCTGCGTTCACTATATGCACCATATATTAAAGCAAACATGGCTGCACTGCTCAGAAGCAGATCTTACCCACTACTACCGGAAGAGCAAAACAAACACACATCATGTCATAGTTGCTTCCTTTGTAGAGCAGCACACAACTTTTATGCCATGAGAATTAAGTTTTCTGTGGTCAACAGCATCATCTATGGTGGGATGTTTCTGCAGTGTACACCAACAGAGATCTCAAAATTAACCTTTTAACATAGATTACAATGTGAAGGACCACACACAGAGGCTTACTTCTGCATTAAAACAAAAAAAGTCTGCCAAAAGGTTCCTTTGTAAAATGCAGCACTTGGATGTACTGTGAGATCACTTTGCTTACCAGCTGTACTCATTAACTTCTGTTCACGGACTGCCAACATGAATTACTTGGTTTTTACATCACTGAGTAAGGGCATATGTTAGGAAAATGAGTATACTTGCATTAAGTACTAGACACAAGGTTAAGTGGCAGTAGGTAACAGAAAAAAGAAAATGTTTTCCAGCTGAACTCTATGCAAACAACACTGAAAGGAATTCCAGTATCCAAGTGAAGACTTTCACCAAAAACATTAAATAAGAACACTTTGATATTTTTCATTTTACATTGCTGTTACTGATTTTCAAGAAAACAATTTCACTGTGATTCTGTAACTTGGAAAAAATTGGTACCCCAGGATGAACAGGAAAATCCTGAAATTACCAACTAGATACACGTGAAACGTTATTACCATGAGATACAGATCTATCTTTAATCCTGGCTGATTACTGGATTCTACTTACTGCAAGAGACACTTCACAGTGTACATGTGGTAAATCTGATACACTTTTAAGCTGTTTTTTCTCATAAATAAACTGTGACACTGATATAAAATGGAACTAGCAAAACAGTGGTTTCAAAATACTCCTTTATCAAAGGCACACTGGCTTCGCTTTTCTTATGATACCACAGATGAAAAAGTAGGTAACTGAAAATGTACTGTCACTTAGTCTTCTTATAATTATCCTCTCAAACACCCCACTTTTTGAAAATAAATCCTTATCAGTGAAACAAACTAAACATTTCTCTTCACAAAGGTGAGAGTCAAAGAATAATTGGAGATTACGGTTCCTACTAAGCAGATATTCTGCTTATCACTAGCACTGTAACTCACTTTTTCTGCACAAGGCAGTCAAAAATTCAAGATTACAGTGACTGACCCAACACGTACAAATGGTTGTTCTACAGCCTGTCTTCTGAAGCTCACTTGGGTGTGAAGCCCAGATATCCAGACACGAGGATATGCAAGCATAAGGTTCTAGGAACCACGTCTCCACACTGAGCACTAAAGGACAGCTCAGTCTTAGCTGTCCTTTAATACAGCTAAGTATTATACTACATTATACTAATAGACTGAAGGTATAATAATGTGCTCCAGCTATACATACCTACATAGAGATTCTGATACAACAGTTCTGTCAATTCAGCACATTCATCAGCCATAAGAACAAATGGTATCTGGGAATAAGGGTTACAGACCATGCAGATGCACAGGGTAACCATACTGTAATTGAGTACTTACTCTAAAATATATATATAAACTCCAATTGCTTTTGTTGTCCTTTGAGTTCCAGAAGCTCCAGAACCCCAATCACAGCGTATGTTTATAGTCAGACCTTATATTTTGCATATATTCTAAGACTTGCAACCCCACTACAGTCATCTAAATTGATAATACTGTTGACATAACATTACTGTCAAACTGACAAAATATGAGCATGTTTAGCTGGTATTTGGTGGCAATTTTATGCTACTGTCACACCATTCAGAATTCTAAGTAACCATGTTCCATTTTGGAGATAAAAATGGTGAAAACTCAGATGTATCAGAGATAGAAACCACTGTATTTCACTGAAGATCACCTTGATCGTACTTTGTAAGGTATAGATACATATCTTTCTAAAGCAGATAGCAGACAATATAGAAGCTTCTCTGGTACAATTTTTCCAGACACATCTCATGTCTACAAACAGGGGAAGAATAACGTACTATGGTTCATGAGGCACGGAAACTTCTGTGGGATGAAACTGTAGCTTGGATTATGGACCAACTGTTCAAAACTCTTTGCTGATGACCACTGCACAGAATGATGGGAGCACCTGAGCTTGCAATAAGTGGCACAGGCACCCATGCTGTGCCTTCAAAGGTATTTCTCTACTGCCATCTGCTGCTCAAGCAAAAGAAAATCTATGAAAAAGTAGAGAATATAGAGTAGGATGCTGCATAGCATGCTACAAGGAAAAAAACCCACATTTTGCTACCAAGACTGAGAAAAATTATTACTATAAAAAAAGCTCCAATAAATCAATCAACCAACAGAAAACAGAGGATTATGGATTTATTTTACTTACAAGCATAACTTGCCAATTAGTCAATATGAGAATTAATTGTACTGTGAAAAAGGCTTTTTAATAACAAATGTCACAAGTTTTGTGAAATAGGCATTTCCTAAACAACCTGGATGACCTCGGGTTTGTTTTCTTTTTTTAATTTCAGCCAGCCATTTTTGAAAGCATCTGAATATAGGACAAAGTAGTTCCCCACACTTACAAAATTCTTCACACTTTTTTGTGGATGGATAACGTAATAAAAACTTTTTTACAGCTTCATATCCACATAGAACTTAGTTCTGGGTTAGCATAATGGATTCTGCATTTTCAACACACTGTTTCTTCTAATATTTTAACACTCCTAAGCATTTGATTCCTTAGTCTAGGAAATAATGAACAAAGCTGTAACCTGATATAAACTGGAATGGAGTATACTGACAACTTCCTTCTGGAGAGCACATGAGATCTTAACATTTTCAAAAAGCCATTAATTTAATACTACAGTAGGACTGACATCAGAACGTTGAAAGCTTTGGTGATCTCTATGAACATAGGCAAGATCTGCTGTGGCTGAAGGCTTATTATCTTTATGACTGCTGTCTGATATCTTAATAGAAAGTGAACTGCATGCATTTGAGTAACTGCCTGAAAAGACAGAAGCTGTTGAAGGTAATGCAAAGAAAAATGACAAACCTGAGGGATCCAAACATGTTACACTAGTAATACACATTACAAAAAGTGTGCACATGGTTTATGAACTGCAGAACCCATCCTTCTGGCAACTGCAACTTCAAACACTGTCAATTCAAAAACTCAAGGTTTGGGAACCCAAGCACTGACTTGTTTTGTACCAACGCATGTATAAATACTAAGTAGACCATGCAAACAAAGCTCTATTCTGCCTGTCAAAAGGAGCTGCCTGATGGTTGGTGTGGTTAGTTCCCTGGTGACAGACTTGAGGGCAGCCCGCACAGGAGATGGCTAACGCTGGGCTACAGGCCTGGAAGATTCCAGCAACGCTAGCAATCCCGTGTGCAAAGGCAAGAAGCATCTACTCAATCTACTTTCTGTCCTGCCTGGTCTCTCTCCTTAAATCAATGGGATGGGATCCTTCAACACAAAACAACAAAAACTCTCATAAAGTATTCTGAGTGAGCCTATCTTCTGCTCTTAAGTCAACAGGAGTTAACCAGGCCTGCACTGAACCGTGGCAACCCCTTTCTTAACACACTACTTTGTAATGAGGTAATGAGCTTCTTTCACCCAAGGGCTACTAAGTGCTTTAACATCACTGGACCTAAAAACATCTCTTCTCCAAACAAAGAGGCTGAGATAGACAAAGGATAACCACCTTGGCAAAGCCTAAGGTCACAGAGCATTTTAACAGAATATTAAGGATGTCTCACACTCCTCATTCAACCACTAACCACCCAAGCTTCTTTTTCATCCCCACTGCCAGACAACATTGGCAGAACTACCATACTACCCACAAGACAAAATAAAGCATAACTGGAGATGTATTAAGAGATCCTTTAAGTACTAAGCACTATTAAAAGTTACAGCTACTATTTGAAGCTTTTTTTTACCTTCAAAAAGCATAGCATGGGTACGTTACCTGTCTCCTCCAGAGAGGTCTTCAACACTTCCAAACCCAGGGGTTGGCATAGGACATCCCATGTGCTTGAACTGAGCTATGCGAGGTCTGGGAGCTGGAATTTTCCCATGTGACTTTTTGTGTTCCTGCTCCTCTTTGACCCGGGTGTTCTCCCTGTCACAGACGAAACACTCGAAGCCATTCAGGTAATTGGGCAGAGTCATGTCATTCACACCCCACTCCCGCCTCTCCAAGCTCTCTAGCAAGAGCTGATTTTTGATTCCACCAATGTTTTTATACTCTAGATACTTCATATATTCCTCTCCGTTCTTGTCAAGGAAATCAAGATACTTTGCTAGCTCTTGGGGGCTGTGGAAGTCATCTATAAGAATGATGGAGAGGTTGTTTGGCATCCAGTCCCGCACAGCTGGGGAGCCTCGGTATACTGGGACAGCACCCAAGTGCATGGGACGCCACAACTTCTCTGTCATGTAGTCGTCACATATAGCATTTTCCAAGGCCAGATGAAACTTGTACCTGGCGATAAAAGTCATAAATTCAGAATCTTCTGTAGTGGCTGTAGAAGTGTCTCTCAGTCGCTCACTGGGAAGCTCACGGTTATGCAGGCATTTCCCGTAGGAGTCAACCTAAAACAACAACCGGCATCTTTACAGCGTGATTTGTTTGTTCGGAGCTTGTTTTCAGAGCTTATAGTTCTCATAGAATTTCTAACTTTGAGTGGTTCCTAGCTACCTTAGTCTAGCTTCAATTTACTCCAAGTTCTTTCCCTTGTGACCTATTCCTAGAGTCCTAGTTGTGACCATTTTAGAGGAAATAAGTGCTCAGTTTCAAAATCAGCATCAACTGTACTACAGACTGAGGGGTGGGGGGGAGTATGCACAAAAGATGTCACCCAAAAATGTATTTCTTACCAGATAAATCAGAAACTGAGGAGTAAGTAAGGGCATTCAACTCTATGTTAATTTAAGTCACCTTTCTACTTAACAGAGACCCAGTACTTTTCTAAACAGTTACTACACACAAGTTCTGTCAGTCTCAGCAGGCTAGCAAAAATTTTCCATTTTTACGTTAGACTGAGGAAAAATTGATACAGGGAGCTAAAAGAATACTGCTTAAAAATGAAAGACAATGAACTTGATCTGGAATCTGCTTCATACTTTGAGAATAGTCACATTTTAAACATTGTCTTTGCCTCACTACTGAGTATGTGATGAATTTGCACAAAAATCACAACCAGTACAAACAGAAATTACTAGGGAAAAGACTAAAACCAGATGTTTGGTTTTCTTCTAATCTACTATCCCTCAGAATTTCAAGTTAAAAAAAAAAAGCACTAAATTTTTTTTTCTGCTCGTAAGAAAATATGTTATTTCAGTTTATGAAGATACTCTGCATCAGCTGTACCACAGCAGTACAAACGACCACAGAAATAGCCTGGTCCTACAGTGCATATAAGGAGCAGATTCTCAAAACACAGCAACCTGTCCTTTATACTTTCAAATGGGGGCAAGGCTTATAAGCGGGCAGCCTAACGGTACAGTAACTTAGAGGTCCTGAGGCTTCAGCAACTTCTAGCACAAGATCAAGCTTATTCAAGATTAGCCCAACTTGTGAATGATCCCGAATTTGGTCAACTCCATAACTAACAGCCACCACCAGGTCTACCTACTGTCAGGCGGTGTAGCCTTTGGGAAGGAATACAACTAGTTTTTCTGTCCGGCTGGCAGTCGGCATGCATCCCGTTACGATTCGCGTCTTGGCTAAAAACAAGGACAAACAAACCCCATTAAAAAGCGGAGGCGGAGGGGGGCGGCTCGGCCCGGCTTCCCCGCGCCGCCGCCTACCTGGATGTACCGCATGAGCTCCCTCACGTAGCGGTCCCTGTCTGAGGGGACATCGCAGTGGGACTGTAGGTACAGCACCGGGGCGTAGCCCTCCCGCCGCCACGCGTCCTTCTCGGACAGGGGCACCGCCGGGCCCCGCAGGTACCCCACGCCGGGCAGCCACTGCAGCGTGAGGGGGTAGTCGGACTCGCGGCGGAAGGTGGCCGTGTAGTTGAAGAGCCGGATGCCGGGCGAGTGCGAGAGGAGGTAGTTGTTCATGGGGGACTCCTCGTGGAAGAGCGCCCAGGTCTGGTGGGGCAGGCGGGGCAGCGGCGCCTCGTAGGCCCGGAAGTCGGTGCCGTAGAAGATGAGGGCCTTGGTGCGGCGGTGCCGGGCCACCCGCCGGCTCCGGGTGACGAGACAGGAGCCGCGCGGGCAGTCGATCCGCTCCGTGTCGCCGGGGAAGTGGGGGAAGAGGCTCCCGCTCCACCACAGCAGGATGGGCAGCGCCTTGTTGCTCCGCGTGTCGTTGTTGCCGGGCCCGCGGTACGAGGCGGCG